>NC_039487.1:5727123-6027123 GCF_003590095.1 Trichoplusia ni
TAACTTTTGAAGCACATAAGATCGAATCGATCTTTTTATCCTTTTGAAAATTTGGTTTTCGGGATTATTCTTTGTTTTGATTATTTATCCTCAATTGACCGGACTAACAACTGCAATACGATTACTTTAAGACGCAGTAGGCCTTCAGGAAGTAACATGGTGACTAGATAGCGGACTAGTGAGTTACACGACAAGGTCCCGGGTTCGATTCGAACACGGATAGGGCGGCGCACCATGAGGAACCGTCATTGGGGGTAAAGGTACTTGTTTAATCACGTTCAGGTACCGTAAGCTGTACCGTGTAGTGTTGACGCCTTATCTGGATTTACATGTTGGTTCAAATTTTAGTTCTCGTCAACAAAATACAGGTATATCTATGTATATCCAATTTATGTGAGTAGGGTTTATATGTTACTAGCTGTTGCCCGCGACTTCGTCCGCGTTGTTAGAAGATATAAGTAATGACTTTTACTTCGCTCCTATTAGGCGCAGCGTGATGATATATAGCCTAAAACCTTCCTCGATGAATGGTCTATTCAACACAAAAATAATTTTTCAATTTGAACCAGTAGTTCCTGAGATTAGCGCGTTCAAACAAACAAACAAACAAACTCTTCAGCTTTATATCTTAGTATAGATTGTACGCATAGCCAACTGATATAGATCACCAAGCTTAATGCATTGTGCGCGACGTCTTGGGATCGATTTTCACGTTGGAGAAACATTTGTGTGATCCATGAATGCTTGTTCCTAGGCTGGGTGTCTTGTGCATGAAACTTGAAATCCCAAGGATTAAATTCCTAAGATCAAACCTGTACAGGTACATGAAAATAGTTACAGAATATGTACATAACAAAGATAACATTTAGAGCTAAATAAAATCTCGCGTGACGTCACTAACCAGTACGATTTTTATAGCAAGTGATGCCCAGATACCATAATATATAAATATGTTTACAGAGTAAAAACATCCCACATTCATACACAATATAACATTGCAAATGACGTCACCGCAGTCCAATAAAAAGCGAGATCGGACGTTATAAATTTGCGTATCAACGGTCCGGCGAAGATGGGAGATATATGAAATTAATATCTGAGTGCTTTGTGATCCTATATCTGTATGTGTTGAAGGATTTATCGCGATTTATATAAATATTACTGCGAGAATGTTTTGGTGCGCTTAAGTTATGGGAAGGTGGGCCTTTGAGCTGGTAATGTTCAACTGAAGCATTTTTTATGGGTTTTCGAATAAATATATGTATGCTTTAAAACGCCTTTTGTACTACCGAGTATGATCTTGTTTCACGGGGTTTTCATCAACATTCAATTCACATGCACAGAAACCTCCAGACTCCAGAAGGCTCCACACAAATGCTTGACCTACGCACTGCGGGCTTAGCGTGGTGACACATACCATTCGGGTATCCGTACAATTGTTATAGATATAAATAGATATATTAGTTTTTTTTAATGCGGACAACATCACATACATTTTTCTGAACCCAAAGTAAGTTGCTAAAGCACTTGTGTTATGGAATTAAGATACAACGAAGGTACCACAAACACCCAGACGCGAGACAATGTAGAAATGTGAATTTTTACATTGATCCGACCGGGCATCGAACCAGGGACCTCAGAGCTAGCGACACCTTGAAACCGGTGCGTGCGCCAATCGACAGAGTCGATAAAGTCTATGGTGTATGGTCCAAAACTTACTTGAAGTTGTGATTATAATACCTTTGTCAGTCTAGTGTTGGAAAGTTGGCAACACAATTTATGATGCCAAGGTCAGGGTAGGTCAGATACGCCTTCGTAATGAAACTTAAATACACTCTGATCGCTAAAACATAATACTAGTTGTGTGCCGCTACTATGTTCTTGTAACTCATGAAGCTGTTATAGCCTTGTGGTAAGACGGAAGGACTTTGAGTTGATAGGTTTTCAAAATCAAAATCAAAAAGTTTTTATTTCAAATAGGCCGTTTTCCAGGCACATTTAAAACGTTACAATACTGACTCTAGTTGCACGGTTCCAAAGTGTCATTCTTATGGAGAAGAACCAGCAAGAATCTCCATAAGATTTTGAATTCGATCCCTACAGATCATTGGATATTTTAAAAGTAAGTAAATGAAAATATTTTTTAGTCATATTTTGTTTTTTATTATGAAAATGTTATCGAAAGTTTTTGAAAATATTGGGTTCTCATCACCGTCGTAGCCTTTTCCTAACTATGTTGGGGTCGGCTTCCAGTAAACACCTGCAGTTAAGTAACAGTATTTTAGAAGCACTCAGAGTACCTCAAATCACTCAATTCTTTTTCAAATAACAATGCAAAAGACTGGAGGTCACATCCTGGCCACAAAATAGTGATATTGAAGCTTAAACAGTATTTTACAATGACATTCGCGCATTGAGTCATTACCAACAATTTTATATTAGCTACGCTCGACCGATGATTAAATGAGTATAGCTTTAAAGCGATTACGGTCAAGTTTTTAAGTGTACAGTTAGCAATAACAGTCGACAATAAAAAAATACATTCAATTCATAAAGGAGTCAAAGTGTCAGTATGTTTGTTTGCTTGTTACGCCTTCAATCTTAACCAATGTTGATGAAATTTTTGTATAGGGATGGCCGTTAACCAAGATACATAGGCTAGGCATTTGACCGAGTGTGAGAGTGACCTTTAGTAGATTTCTGGGTTCCTAAGCAACTGTTCCGATACTAAGTGAAAATAGTGCACATGTATTTAGGAAAATTGTTATAATTGTAAGCTGTTGGACTTTTGATGCTGACTGTACAACCAAATCGCAAATCTGCCGAAACACTTTTTCTTATCAACGCTCTTAAGCTCAAGCCTGAAGGTTCATTTTTGTGGATCATTGTTACTATATATACGTGGTTCACTGTATTTTGACTGCCGTTAAGACTTCGTTAAACGATTTATGTGAACTTAAATTTATTAGTTAATGTTTTTGAGAGAATTCTTTTGTTGTTGAACCGGATTTTTGTATGAATACGTATCTATAGATTATAGGTAATTGTTTTGGTTCCGTATTCGGGAAATTTCTGCTTGATTAAGCTTGCTTGTGTATTTCAAATTATGTGTAATTACGGTATCCATTTAGTTAGAGTATATGTTTTTGTTTTCTCTGTACAGTTAAAATGAACTGTGAGGTCTATAGTTAATTTAAACTGCTGGAATACTATTTTGGTCAGTTATGGTGTTAGTGTAAGCATAGTATGGATAGATGAGGCACTACTTAGTGTGATTTTTCATCCAAAGAAAAAAAAAGACCCGTGAGGCAAATATAAATTCGTTGAAAAACGTTCAGATAAGCGAAAAGCTACGATAATTATTAGAAACTGAAAAGTATATTTGCCATGGCAGGTACCTACCTAAATAAAGTATTTCTGTAAATATAACACAGAAAGTAATATGGTTTTGTTATAGAACCTTCAAAAGACTAAAAATCACACTGTTTTTAATACTAATGTGTGCTTCAAACATTCGTCAGATGCCCATTTACACAGACTAAAATATTTCACAATAAACTCGATTGATTGCCAGACAACCAAAAAGATATCAATAAAAAGGAACAATATTATCTTTTTCTTTAACTTTCGTGATGTAAATAGAGAAAGCGAATTGAAAAACAAAAGAAATCTTTATGACCAATGTGATTCTCTAGATGAGTTCGTTCACACCAATTTTCGTGAAACAAAGAATTTTCTAAATTCAACTGTTTATTAACAGTTTCTTGTTATATTTCATGTTTTATTTTTGTATGGAGTGTAAATTTAATAAAATTTTAGTAAAAATAGAAACTGGAAGAAGATTTGGACCCCTCTTATAATTTGTAGAATTTATACCTACGTGTTTTTTACCCGCAACGCTTAGGTACTTTCCAATCATCTTGAGAAACAATGTAAAAAAATACGTATTATACAAACCAAGGAAGACAAGAAAACAAACAGAACTTATCTTATTGTGGACCACATTCACAAACGTTTGCAACACACGAGCATCGAACCCGCAGCGCTGAGCATATAGACGTTTATGTGATGCAAGCTGAAGGGTAGGTATGACATATATCACTCGGCTATCTGTCTGTGAAGCAAGTATTCGTGTGAAGCCCAACAGGACAAAAGCCCAACAGAACCCGATAATTGTTTTACCTAGGACATTTTTCTTTCTTTTTTATAAAATGAAAACGACTAAAGTTCTAACGAATTTAATGATGTCATCGTGTTTAGAAATATACAAGTCACATCTACAAGGCACCCAAACTTAGAAAAAGCATCGACACATCCAACCCCCGACACGTAGCGCACACAGGGTTTGGCGTTGTGACCTCAAGCACTCGATTATATCTAGATAGTTTTTCTATTGCAATTAAATTCGAAGTATTAAGTAATTAACATGTTTTATACAAGTACGACCGTATGAAAATCTAGTATATTGCTGCCAATTGCTAATTTAGGCATTATGTGGTGAGCGCCATTAAAATATGTTTATTTATTAGGCGTATAATCAATTAGCATAGCAAGGTTACCATAATTAATGTGCTACGAAAATTATTGGATTACCTAAGTGTATTGATATTAGAGTCATTATGCTGAGATAGCAGATTTTTGAATATTTCGACCATAATTCGATTTAAAGTCAATAAAAAATAACTATGAATAGGAAATAACGATCATAAAACCAACCTTAAAACGTCCCACAGATGATTACGGCTCGATCTCGTAAGTATAGGTGAAGTTTGATCATAGATTTTGCACGGATAGTGATGCTGAGTTAAGCTAAACCCACTGAGCTCAACGTATCGTGGTTTCGATACCCGCGTAGGACAGGCATTTGTGTGATTCACGTATGATTGTCTTTAGTCTGTCATTGTGCCTGTGAGTTGAAGGTTCGAATGTTCGTAAATCGATTAATAAATTCCTGAAAGCGGGAGTCGTTTTCTTTTTTAAACAAAAGAATAGATAATCACCAAGCTAGCTCACTGGTGATTAATCACTGGGACCACTAGTAGCTAGTTTGTGATTTCAGATTACACTACTTGGAAACCTGATTTCCTCATGAATTTTTCTACACCTTTAATTATCGTTCATCCACCTGTCGACTTTGAGTGCTGTCCAATGTGGAACTTCGAAAAGTGCCACTCTAAAGTGCGACTTACATTGCTAAGTTTAGTTTATTCGCAATAAATCTTAAAAAGAACAGTATACATAATTTAGCATTCAATACAGTAATAAATACATACGTAACGTTAAATAAGTTTTACTTATCGGGAACATCACTAAAGTCTGCAATTCGACTATCGATATTTACATCAGTCGATACGCCCCCCGCGTGGCGCTTCACTAAATAATACTTTTTAATGATCAGTTTCATTTGCCGCAGCAATATTAATTAGTTTTTATTGTGAAAACAATGTTTGTTCAATGGATAACGATAACACTGATGTTTTATTGAGTTTCGAAGGTATTTGTCGTGATTTGGTTTCGATTTGTTTTTTTTTCCTTTTTTTCCTGTACTGAACTATCATAATTATGTGCAATAAAGTGGATTTGTAATGTATTGTATTATTTACCTTTGTATTATTGTATTGTATTATTTTCCTGTGTTCTGTGATACAGTTCTCGAACTAGTACAGAGCACAGGAGATCTTTTCCACTATTAAAATGTACTCTTGTATTGCACATAAATTGTAAGTTAGTTTTAAGGTGGAAAACATTGTAACAATTATTTTGAAACAATAAATATATATTTGATTTGATTTGATTTTAGTACTTAATCTATATACAACTTGTGTGTATTATCCAAGTGATCTTATAGCTCATACAAGTTCCGTTTCATCTAATTTTATTAATACATATGTATAGGTAAAGTTAAAAGCTCTTTTTTACCTATAACTACAAATGGGACTAACGAAAATCGACCTTACTGCTTTGAAATAAAGTCATCTCAACAAGGAATAGTGTTACTGATTTACGTAGGGGCCTATTCAAGGGGGGAGGGGTCTATTCTATAGGCCTCATTAATCCCATATCCTACTCGTATAGACAGAACCGGTGTGAAATGAGAAGTTAATTAGTTTGACTTAAAAGGAAACTGCACTCCACAGACTAACACTCGAATAGACAGCTCGTTACGTGCGCGGGTCTAGATGACAGCTTGACTAATGACTACAATTATACAGTAATTGCCTTAAATAGGAAAATAGGGATTTTTATTAATATGCTCATATCTTTTAAGGATAGTTTCTTAGAAATTTACGTGAAAATATACTGTTAGTAACTTGAAATAGATAAAACTAGTTGTTGCCAGCGCCTTCGGCAAAATAATCAAATAGCAATATCAGTATGCAAAATATTCTTGGTATTAATCAGGTTATAAACTTCTGGGTAAAAAATTTCATCCAAATTTGTCCAGCAGTTTTTGCGTGAAAGAGTAACAAACATCCACCTATCCAAACAAAGATTCACGATTATAAATTAGTGCGATAAAATTAAACAGTTAATTCTCCAAATTTCTTTTAAGCTCGCTAGTGTAGACGTTTTTGTAACTGGCTACACCGAGATAAGTCATTTGTAAAACTGCTAGATGCCTGAACCGATTTCAAATTCCAATACATAGAATTCAGGTCATCTCGCGATCTAAAGCAGTAGAAGGGGCCCGGGGTGTTTTTAGTCGGTGGAAGTCCGACATATCCCACGCCGTGCCCTCGACGTGGGTTATTAGCGTTTCACCCCGAAAAAAAGGTCATCTCGCGATGTTTTCCTATATTATTTGTCGGCGGTGTCTTGGAACAATATTATTAAGAAAGGAAAGAAAGGAAAACTTTGGAAAAAACACTTATTATATCGTTATTTGTATCGAATTTGCATCTTATACATAGGTACAAATTCATACTCAAAAGTGGTCCAAGATGATAGGTTCATTTTCATGCTTTTAAGACTAAACCAAGTTCCGCCTAAATCCCTAGAAATCTATCCCTCACTCAACATTCTTTTATTAAAGTCGACGACAGTTCAAAGGGATCTGCTAAGCAAGACCACACAATACCGTAAATCTGGTTTCGGCGGTTTTTGTCGTCATAAATCATTCGGCGACGGTGATCGGCGTATTTTAATCAAATTTTATTATTTATGCGTTTAGCCGGGCGCCGGGCCGCGGAATTTATGATCCCGATTTATACTTTAATCTGCTTTTCTTTTCGTGTGTTTACTTGTCGTTGAATTTTCGATTGATATTAGATTTTGACGTTTTGTGTACAAGAAATACAAATGTCACTTTGTTTTCATTTCTCCACTTAAAGGGGACACTTCAATGTCAACTTTACATGGACACTGAAATGATTATGAATAGAAGAAGACCGGTTAAGTAAGAGAAAGTTGGACCGAGTGAAAAATGATATGAGACAGAGGTAACCAAATATGTATTGATAGATATGATGAGAAGTTAGGACAGCGGCGTCGTTGCAGTAAGACTTTATTTGAGATAGAAAGAGAAATATGAATGAGAGAACGAGTAGTCACGATAGTGGTCATTTGAGTGAGAGAAAAATGCTAATTCGTATTTCAAATTCCAGTAATTTATTTCAAAAGTTACAAGACGACTGCCGCTCTAAGGTATCACAAACATTCAAATAACATGCAAAAGACACCCAGACTCAAAACAAGAATTTGTCAATCACATAAAAGCTTCTATACCGTCCTATAAGCGTCCAGCCAAACTGAAGCAAAACTAAAACTAGCCTATTCCATTAATTATATCAGACATCACTTTCGAATCTCAAATTAAAGTCGGAAACCATTCTCCAGCCACTGCAGTAAAACTAATGAGCCTGTCCTGCTTGTCTTTTACACAACTACGTCGATCAATCGTTTCATAATAATTATTATAATAGCCATGTTTCAACCATAAACTGTAAAACAGAACTTTAAACACATTCTAATGACTGATATATAGACTCAGACAAGCACTCATTCAGCCAACAACATTAATATAACAACACTAGTTTCTCAACTAATAAATAAACTAAAAACACTCGATAAATTGCAAATACATTTTATTGTTCCGATCCAGATGTCGCCAACATTTATAACTATCGATACATTTATTGGGACACAATTAATACAATACATCCATTTAGTAAGTTTTTGCTAGTGATGTCCAATTAGGCGATTTCTCGAGTCGCTACTGATATGAATATGAATTAAAGATGTCGTCTGATGAGGCAATAAATCTTTGACGAGTGACAGTCAAGTAGTGTCTCGTTACTAATGCATGGGATGGGACACGGCTTATCGATGTCGGCGTTTAGTTAGTTTTATTTTTTGTCGTTATTTTGGACAAATAACTTAATCGTGATATAACAGGGTACTGACCTGGCGTGCAGTTTCAGTTTGCCGGCTAAATGATATAGTATTAATAAAACCGTGAATAATAAATTAAATATCGTTTGTAAAAATTATGTGGTGTTATTTTTATACACATGTAGATCGCAAAAATGTAATTTTAATTTGTAAATGTGTAGTTTTTGCATTTTTATACCGTAACTTTAAACTTCTGTTATCAAACTTTAAAGTATTTGTTTTTGCCGTTGTTCCAAAAGAAGGGTATTGCAAGTTTGACGTACTTGTCTGTCTGCCCGTCAGTTGCATCATAGGTCCCGAACGGATTGAGCGGATTCAATTTAGTTAAACATATTTGATAAGTGAAACGATCACAGGTTGAGCTATGCTTGACGCGGTTGGTCCGTAGATGGGTGACCACCTTTGTCATAACGAGTTCCTCCGTGTTTCGGAAGGCACGTTAAATTGTGGGTCCCGGCTGTTATTCTTACACCTTTGACAGTCGTTACAGGTAGACAGAAGCTTGAAAAATCTGACAACCAGTCTAACCAAGGGGTATCGTGTCGCCCCGGTAACTAGGTTGAGGATATCAGATAGGCAGTCGCGCCTTGTAAAACACTGGAACTTAGCTAAAACCGGTTACACTGGTAGCCGACCCCAACATAGGAAAAGGCTAGGCCAATGATGATTTGATAAAAACCGTTTAACAGTTATATTCGGCTAGAAGTTTCAAAGTTGTGGAGAATGGAAAACCTATGTCCCAGTCTTTACAATTCTGCTAAAGATGATTTGTAATGTGGTTTATAATAACAAATTGATTATTCGATGATATCGATAGTTGTATATATGTGTGCCATCCCTACCTTCCTCGTCTAGTGTTCATATCATGTAAATGAAGTCTGTAGAGATGTACCGAGCGGATTAATATCTGACTGGGCGTTTTATCGTCTTACATTGCAAGTTAATTACATTAATATTTAACTGGACTCTACATTTATAGGTTTTTTCTTAGAGTTCTATTAATACGTTCATTTTTATCATCATCTGTCATTTTGTTGGTTTGTTTATCCTTTTCTTTCATTGACAAGGTTGTTTGTTGACTTTAGTGCGTTGACTTGTTGTTTTTGTTTATGGTTCTTAAATGATGACGTCATTGGTTGGTAGTAGTTATAAGTAACTTGTGGGATTATAATTAAGGGTTTTGAAGATTCCAATTCCACATACATTTTAGGTGTTTTTGCGTTTTGTTCTCATGCCATTTAAGTATTATTATTGTAAATCTATAATGAATATTCTGTCTAGCTAATACCTATTAATGACTTACCAATGTTAACCTGCAGATGACTGTTTTAAAGGTTTTTGGCATTGTTAGTATCTGATCCAAGGTAGACCGCTAAAGTTATAATTTACCTAATACATAAGAGAACAGAGGAAATAATTAATAGTCTCTACGTTTTTAATACTCTATTAAAATACGACCTAAATTCAGTGAAAACTTACACGTACTAGTATAAAAAACGTTTTCCACATATTATCTAAGCGACAAAAACATATATTATGTCACACACCCACTTGCAGACATTTTTATAAAAGTTAACATTGTGTAAAAATTTAATTAAAAACGTACTCGTCCTGAATTTTTAGGGTTCGGCTGCAAAGTTGATTGCGTTAAACTAATTTGTGTTGTAAAAGTAAAGTTTATCGCGGGATCCCTTGTGGGTCCCGCAGAAGTGCTAATAAACCGTCACTCATCTTCACTTTTATGCTAAAATATCTAAATTGAATCCTTTTTTGACCTAGATTGATGTTATTTTAGATTGCATTAACATTAAAAAGAGCTTTGTTTTAAGACTTTGCCCCAAATTCGGATTTTATTTTTTGTGTAGGTATAAGTCGTACTTCTTAAATGAATCGTGAATAATATTGGTTTGGATTTAATGAATAATAACTGATTAATATTTTTTTTGAACAGTTTACTTATTCATACTTAGCGGGATTGCCTGACTAGTTTCGGACTTAAAACAATTAAGGTTTTAATTCGGGTTGAAAAGGGAATAGACAGATTTATTTAACGGAGCTAGATAATCAGATAAATTGTTAAAATGCATTTGAACACATTTAAAAATAAAGTTTTTAGTCACACATTAATTAAATGAAAATATTTATTTTCAACTAGAATTAAGTTTCTGTGTAATATAACCATAATTTTGATTAATTGATTTTAATATGACTCTAGAATTCAGACTCGCTCAAAACTTTCGACGTAGATATAACACCGTCGATATTTCAAAAGAAATCTCGATGTCAACCAAATATTCCATCCATTGTTTCACCAAATATTTCGCCTAATATACGCACATTTTTCACGAATACCCGCCGTTGTGTTGGTATCACTGTTTTCATAAGTAAACGTGGGTGGACAAATTTATAGCGAGAGGATAAGGATCTTAAACAAAATGCTTGTAATTTTAGCAATTTTTCTTTTTAAGTGGACCTTGTTTTTTGGATTTCGGGGTTAGTAACATGAGGTGACCGTTGTAGTAGCTGGACACTTATATGTTTATTTTACATACTATACACATGTTTGTATGTATGTATATGTATGTGTAGTGCGTAAATAAAGATGGCAGTACCTAGTAGTAGCTAAGTAATGTGAGTGGCGACTAATGAGGTAGAATTAAAAAATATAAACTGTCAAATAGAATTAAAACTTGCAACTTTTGAAATCGAAATTTAAAAAAAGAAGCTTCAAGAAAAGAAGTTTGAAGTTAAAGTGTCTTTTATTAAATGTGTTAACATTTAATTCATAACAGGAAAGTCGTGCAATTAAGTATTTTTGTTATTAAAATTGGTGTTTAGTATTATTTTGATTATTTTGAACACAAATAACGTCCATCCCCCATCGTCTGTGTTACAAAGTTCACTGCTATACAAACTGCCTCCTATTTTACCAGTAACAACATTGAATGAATATTTTACTCCATCGACTCCTACTTACACTGTAAAAGACCTACAGAATCTTGAGAACAGTTATACAAGTAACTAATTGGTATACCTAAGACGTTAACCAACTATACCTACACCTGAAGCCGAACATAACCTTTAAAATAAGTCTGTAGTAGTCAAAGAAAAGAGATGGCGCGCTAGAAGTTATAGAGCGCTATCTCTTTCCCACAATTGCAAGTCCTAAAGAAGTAATGGTATGCCTCCGAAGATTAGCAACGGATTCGCATACCGTTGCGTTTTACAACGATTACGATTATTATCTATGAATAACGGCCCCTTTGTCTTTCCATGTGTTATTTAGTAATTCTCGATTCAGATTTTCCCTTCACTAGGCCACTTGACTTGCTACTGGTTGTTTGCTCACAGTTTATAGATGCCTTGCGGAATTATAAAGTACGAATTTGCTACTGGATTTTCGAAGTAAACTTGTTGGAATTTTAGTTTAAGATGTAGTAGAAAACTTATGTTTTTATTATCCATTATTTTTGTAGTACAACTTTATGGCCGATTTTAATCGTAATAAATTCCGGATAAGGTACTAAAAAGCTAAAAAGCTTTGTGAACGGCTGGTCTAAAAGCGGGTTTAATTTTCAGAAATTATTTTTTAACATGCAATAAAAAAAAAACAGTTGTTTTCTAATATAAGCATTAAAAATTCAAAGTGATCATTATTCGAAATTTAAAAGTGTTAACCGAACAATTCAAAATGGCAGCCAACACCGCCCTCTCCACGTACAGCAAACGAAAGCAAATAAAAATTCTGAAGTTGTAACAAATGTCGTCCAATCAAAATTTCACATCGCACATCGTTGAAAACCATAATTAAATTATACATTCATGCATAAAATAGCCGTTACTGTGTTATGGCGGTCCGTGCCTGCGATTAACAGATTACACGATCCCATCCCGACTAAATCTGTGTTGTATATAGCATTAAATGTATTCTTTGCATTAAAATGGCCAGATACATCTGTTAAAATCTCGGCAATCATTTCTTATTTTAAGTGGTGGTGAAGGTACATATGTTACGAAGGCCCCAGGTATTAATGGCTGTTATTATTTTTGCTTGATTTTGTTTGCATGCGCTTTTATTTAATAAGGTGCGGTGGTTTGTTTGTCTTTCGTTTAAGGAAAACGTCGTTGTTATTTAATTTTTTCTACTACTTAATCAACGCTTCCTAAAGAATGAATGAGAAAGTACTCTGGTTCGGTATTTGAAAGGCCATTAACTGACCTATGACCTAAAAATCCACAGATAATAAAAGATTTATGACCGACATATGAACGAATGGTTTATAAGAACAAAACTATATTGCATTTCCTTTCTCAGGTGGGGCGTATAACGAAATTACAATTAACATGATTTACAAACTGCATAAATAACATGTAAAATTATTAAATACGACGCCTCGAGACATAACACCAGTGTGTGCCGCTTCCCCAGTGTTGCTAGTGTTCATCTTAAAAACTCCTCGGATTATATTTTGATGTCATGTCGCAACAAATTACACAGACCAATGCACTTTGATCGATATGTTTCTTCAACAGATATTATTTTAAAAATAAAGACGTTGCTCTTCGTTGAACATGGATCACTATTTCCACGAATAAAGATATTTAAAAGGGTAATATTTCCAGCTAATAGTGGTAAAATTACAATGTAGCAACCCGGAGTCCATTACAATGTCGCTAAACATTGTAATTTATATTTTCGCAATATCAAACCGGTGTAACAGAGAGGGTATTGCTATCCCTTTCTCAAAGTTATTGGTTTGTTAAAGATAATCTCGACAGTGAAGAGTGCATTCGATATTGCTTGTTTTACATTGAATATTAATTCATTTAAAGATACTTTACAAAGTGGTGAGGTAATGCAATAAGAGGATTTAGCGATTTAAACTATTTGAATGAGTATTTTATTTTAAAATGTATGTACAATAAATATTGTGCAATCCACTTAGTAATTCTAGGCTTTTAGCTTTATTGTATAAAAAAAAACTATTCTATTTATAGTTGATAGGTTTTTTTATCTGTAGTTTTATATTTGTAATACTACACAATAAACTACTTTGCTTTATCTGTATAGCTTCTCGATTATAAGCATTTTAAACGTAATCGATATAACATATCAGAAACTTTGAATCATTAATCGCCTGCAGTTTATCGGATGGCGCGAAAAAGTACACAAATCACACCTCACGAACGCGGGCTTTTTTTCTTTTTTTTTTCTTAAACCCAACGCACTGAGAACGCGTTATTCCAGCCGCGGTTTTTTTTTACCATTTTGTTTCTTTTTTATCGTGTTAATGCCGTTTAGAATGGTTTAAAATGGTAAACGTCTTAAGTGCAGTGCAATGGGTAATTTTGTATGGCGGAGTTTTTAACGTGTTTATTTTTCTGTTAGCTTTTATTAATGTTTACGTTTATTAGTTGTAATGTGGTGAATATATCCTGTGTGTAGGGACAAGGTCGTGATTTGTTTTGAATATCGTATATTAACTTTACTATTTTGACTGTATTATTGAAAGTATTGCCAGACTTCAATAAGTTCATCGATTTAATATGAAGATGAATTAAGTAAAGTTTGACTTATTCATGACACATTTAATGAAGAGATTTAAAACAAAACATTATACGTCACGTACGTTTAAAATCTGGTCTACACTTGCTTTAAATAGATCAACAATGGAAGGAAGCTAAATAAGCCATGTCTAGTAATAAAGCGAATAGGGCTCTAGGGGCAATATTTTTTTTATTTAATGTCATGTTATAGGTTCGACTTTCTCGATCAAAATGGCGGATAAGCTCTTTCGTTTCCAGCTATGAACAAGCGTAATCCAGTCTATAGAACTGGTTAAAATGTTGCAAAACATGTATTTTTTTTGCAATTAGCAATATGTTGGATATAAATTTAATTATGACCGCGGGCTAATTAGCTTTTCTGTATTGACAAGTATAACAAAACGTTAAAATTTATAGATTTAAGTTAGGCGAGATAAAAAAAGGCACTTAGATGTTGAAATTGGTTATAAAATTTAATATTTTTATTCGATTAAAATTTTATGATGGCTTCCGATTTCAATGTTATTTTTAGATATAAGTTAACTTCGCAACACAAGAGAACATAATCTAAGCAAATTGCTAATGAATTTAGCCGCCATTTTGGTGACGTCATTTGACAGCACGTTTTATTGCTTGACGTAGAACGACGTCACATTTCGCAAGGTTCCATATTTAAGCAATTTTCAATGATTATAACTTATTATTCTTACTTATTTTTATCTGCCATGCTGTTCGTATATCTGTAAAGACTGTCACCAGTAAAAACAAACGCCTTTCAATCTAAACAAACGAACGGATAAGACGGACAGACATTATCAACCTGAAAATGAGGTTGTAATGGCAATAAACACAGACTTAATAATGTTATAGATAGGGCAAGAAGATTTCATATACTAAAATATAATAATTAACACACAGAACTTTTAATATTGTAAAATTAAATTTCATTTTTATTTAAAGCTGAATCGGTGTGTTAGATATTGCGTTTATTTATTTAATTCCTGCGCGTTTTTAATGCTTGCCCGGTCTATTAGCATAATCGGGTCTATGGCAATAAATTATGCATTTATGCGATTCTTACACGTAAGTATGGACGGATGGAGTTGTGTTATCGTACGTGCATCGGTTCAACGGGTGACGGTTTGGCATTAACCGACTCATTTGTGACCAGATCGGGTTGCTGAAGTTTTGTTTTGACGATAAATGTATGGTAGCCATGTCTTGGTCATTATTTTTTATGTTCTTTTTTTAAGTGCGAAATTCTATTTAAAAGTAATGATTTGATATTTTATGATCATTGTCCTATGCGGGGAACAAACCCCCGACACGTCGCGTCGCAATGGGTTTGGCGTAGTTACCTGAACCATTTGTGACTTGACTATCCATGTAATATGTTAATATCAATAATAAGTATACCTATATTTTTAAAATTAACCAACAGTTGCACCGACATAGTCTGTAGAAAATTCAACTGTTTAGCTATAACGGAACGTGAGTTACATACACCCTGGTGACAGACAGACTTACAGCGAAATCTTAGCAACATCGAACAACGGAGTTTTTATAAAAAAATACAGTGACAAAGGTAGAGTATCAACCTGAAAAGGTATCAAAAACCACCAAAATCATCAGTACAGAGTTGACAACCAAATCCATTACCCATTTCCATTCAACATCTAAAATCAGTGCTACCAACTTGAGCACAAAAATTACAAGTGTCCCCAAGGCACAACATTTAAAAGAAACAAACGACCGTTCGGAAGTTGGAAGTCGCTGAAGTAGTTTGCATTTTCAATTTTAAGACGATTTAAGTTTTTAAGTTCACTTTGGAGTCGTTAAAGATTTTGTTTCGAAGGGATTTGCCGTTAAATGGTTTTGTAGAATGTAAAAAGGGTTTGCTGTAGTTTTATTTATTTTTTTAGTAGCTGTTATGACTACTATTGGCTTGTTTAAGTGGACAATACTTTATTTTTTAAAAAATTGGTATTCTGGTGGTTTCTTAGGTTTACGCGAATGTTAGACATTGAAATCATCATTGGCCTAGCCTTTTCCCAACTATGTTGGGGTCGGCTACCAGTCTAACCGGTTTCAGCTAAGAACCAGTGTTTTACAAGGAGCGACTGCCTATCTGACCTCCTCAACCCAGTTACCTGGGCAACACGATACCCCTTGGTTAGACTGGTTGTCAGACATTTCAAGCTTCTGACTACCTGTAACGACTGTCAAAGATGTAAGAATAACAGCCGGGACCCACAATTTAACGTGCCTTCCGAAACACGGAGGAACTCGTTATGACAAAAATGGTCACCCATCTACGGACCAACCGCGTCAAGCATAGCTTAACCTGTGATCGTTTCACTTATGCGGTTATAGCTTAGCCACGAGCTCCTAGTAGTTTCTACTTAGAAACTACTTTTTCGGATTTTGTCTGCCCGTGATCATGATACCTGCAAAGGTTTCGAAACGTCGGGAACTAAAATCTAAAATTAAACCGCGATAAAATCCGTAAAAGTAGTTTCATTTCAATATTGGTATTCTGTTTTCTTATATGGGAGGAGGTAGTTTTGAAGTTGCAAAGTTAAAGGTCGGCACTAGTAATGTAATGCCTGCTTTACAGGATTTTAGAAATATTAAAATTTTGTTTTAGGAGACAAATAGCATTTCAAACAGATTTATAATTCTGACTGACAAGATTATTATAATGTCTGAAATTACTGTTTTTTGTAACGTTATTACATAAACGCTTACAAAAGTAGTATGCAGTACGTAAGAATAAAATTGCAAATTAATAAACAAACTGTTTTGATCTATAAATCCCAAAGCATGGCCACACTACAGATTCAGAAGCCATCGCTTGTCCCAGATTAGTGCGATCTCGACTAAAACGAACAGCCATCATAACTTTTTGAGCAATAAAAATAAACGTTGTCAGTAAACACCCAAGACTGTAAAACTTCTGTTTTTCATAAATTAATAATTAAAATACGATGGCGATAGGAATTCCTTATGTCATTATATAGTTTATTGCTATTGCGATACGTAATATGATACTTGTGCGAAGTAAATGTTTCTTTTTAAGTCAAGTAGCATATAGGAATTTAAAAAGATTTACTTATGGAGTTTCTTTCCTGTTCTTCTTAGGGATTTTGGCACTGCGCATATAGTCATCCCTGTAGCTTTTTTAAAGTGCCTAGATATACAGTCAAGTGCGAGTGGGACTCGTGAGTCTGCCGATCCCGTAAAAATTGGCCGAAGAAAAATGACGGACGGCCGGAAAAAAAATATATAAACTTTTGTATTTGATTTTGAGGATTCCCGTATAATAGTTGATCACGCAGTCAGTAACTAAGCGAGGAAAGACTTTTTTTCGTATTTTGCTACTAAGCACTTGTGACTCAAAATAGAAACAAATGGAAGATGAGCGGGTAAGCCTTTGCCTAATGGGACATTTTATATCTCCAAAAAAAACGCGAATTGTAGATTAGATAACCATAGGTAGAAGTTATTCTTATGATACAAACTGAGAAAACTTCGAATACCAGTCAAATTCAGCGCTCCTGCTAACTCCATAGATGTATTATAAAAATAAAGCTTACGAAACTTATTTACAAAGAAAACCTAATGAATGTTTCGTTCATAGGACTCATTACTTCACACGTCTGTAGGTCTAAAGGTTAAAAGTGACGTCAAAGAAAACAGTTAACACAAAACCTTGTAATTATGAAAAAGGTTGCTCATGGAATACAAAACGTAAATGTAAAATTTTATGGCAAATGTGTGCCAATGATGTAGATATAAGTCTTTGGTAGTAATTTCTATGGCACGTAAACTTTCTCAATTAAGCCTCAAATTAAATACAGTTGTACTCTTATAAAGGAAAGGGAAAAGTGGAAATAGGTATATTACTAAGGGTTTGTCTGTCAAACCGTGTGTCACCAGGCTTTATCTCATGAACCGTAATATGTTGATAGTTGAAATTTGAACAGGTGATGTATCAGGTGTTGCCGCTTTATCTGCAAATATTGAAAATAAACATCAAGGTTAAGGAACGTTGGTACAGTCATAAATTTGATGGGTGATCAAGTTTTCTCGCAAATTGAGTTTTCTTGAACCTATTTGTACGATATCCTCAGTAAGGCAACCTAGTCTCTCACTTGACTGTTTTTTTAATGGAATTAAAATTTTAAATGTTTGAAATTATATGCGTATTTAGGTTAGAAATAAAAGGTCCACATTCTTGATGTGTCGCACCTAGTCTTAGCCGTGCAAATTTTATAGATTTTTTATTATGAAATATGGGAAAAATACATTAATTTACAAAATATGTTACATAACTCTTAACACAAATCAAAACGACACAAAGTAATCTAACACGCGTCAAACACGAAAACAGCATTTCTTTTGCAATCGGCCATCTTTATTATGTCCATTTAACCTTCCAATAGCTGGCCTAGGTTTGAGGGCTGTTAGGCACGAAACTGCCTTGTAACATGCGAGTGAATGCTGAGGTGTCGGGAATGTGGTACGCCTGCCAATTAGGCGGGAATGGGACCGGTAGCGGTGGCCGATTTTATGTTGCGACGCTGTTGCTGATCTGCTCGCGCAGTCGCGCAGCGGTGGGGTTATTTTTAGAGTTCGATTATTGAAATTTTAGCGGTATTGTGTAGATTATTGGTCATTTTTTTATTTTTAAAGATTTTTATTTAGCCTGCTTTGTGCGTTTTCTTCTTTTTTTTTCGTAATGACAGTGTTTTGACATCGATTAAATTGATGGTATATAAGGTTGTTTTCTTTGGTCAATGTAATCAAATTAAATAAGAAAAAAATAAAAATAATGTTTAATATTATTTATTGGTCAATAAGTTGTTTTTGATGTATTATAACATGAAAATAAAATGTCTCTCTCTACTAACCACTAGATAATAAAAAAAGTGTTTTATTTTAATTGCTTTCATTCAAAATTCGATATTTCATTATTAGAGTACGTCAGTACTTTTTTATATTCTGTGACTAAAGTAAGAAAGGTACAGGTTTTACTCAGAGATATCCTTTAATTTGATGTCTTATTAATGAACTTGCCCTAAGTTAATCAGTGTAATTACAAAAATTACCATCAAGTCAATGTGAATTGTTGAATAAGTAAAAAGATTTGGGACATTTTAGAGGTTATAATACTTTCATATTTTTAACGTTTTCGTGTTATGTTTTAAGGTTCTTCATTATCCCTTTGTTAACTACATTTATTCAGCTAAAACTCAATCAACAACAAAAACGAAATATTTTTAAACCACTACAACTTTTTTAGTTTCCAGTTGTTTACACTATTAATAATTATTGTAGTGAAAATGGGGGATAGAGCTATAAAATATTTGAAAAGTATTTTAACTATGCGTAACACCCGGTAATGAATATGAGCTGCCTCATTATAGAGATAGCAGAGACAGTTTCAGAAATGACAAGATAATAGGGATGTTGACAATTTTTTTTGCAGTGTCCGTCTTGTAATTTTTTGTATAATAATGGATACGTATTTTTTTATTTGTCCCGCAAACATAAATATATTTTACCATATAGTCACGTCACAAGCATCTCCTAAACTTTAAAGCAGTTAATCTTTGTCAATTCTAGTTTTTCTGAAAAAGGAAAAAATACGTGTCTCATACTTTTCAATTATCTAACTGAGGTACTAATGAGATTTTGTCTTTTTATACCCAGTCATCATCCCTATTCTCATTCAATGGAGACAAATATACGATTAAACTTAAAAAATCTACAGAATCCTGCTAAGCTCAGGAACGATTTTGATCCAAAATTTTTATCCGTCCCTGTTCTTGGCTGTAAAAGAAAATTAATGTATTAAAAGTTCTAGTCTTTATAACGTAGTGGTTGTTGTATTTTAGTAGGTACCTACCTATTTAATGAATCTAAAAAGTTTTACTACCATTCAAACATTTTTCTTTTGTTGTATTTTATTACATCTGATCATCAGAACAGCCAACTACCTTTTTTGGGTGTTCAGCTGTAATAATCAATATGAAAAATAATTGATCATTTAAAATACCTACAAACAAAATATCCTAAAAGTTTTGCATACAAGTAAGTACCTACGTTAATAAGGGAAATTTCCGTGATACTAACAATTAATAAACAGTTACATAATTTAAAGTAAAAGTACATCGAGTAATGCCAGTCATAAAAATCTAAGAAATGAACAAAAGAATCCATGAACCCAAACGTTTTCCCGCCAAATTTTGACAGCTGTCAGTTGTTGATTGACATTTATTATTAAGAACTTTTTAATAGAAGTGCAAATTACTTTAAAAAATATAACAAAGCGATGACTATATGAATGTATTCACCACAATAGATTCACATTAAGAGAAACTGTGTCAATCCATGGAAATCATCTTTGGAATGAGTAATCATTGCTGTGATGTCAAACTTTCTATTTCATTTGTTTAACATTGCGTTACTACCAGTACTTATAACGGCAAGCACACTTCCTATATAATAAAATAATACTTATTACAAGCTTCTCAAGGTGTAAAATCGCAGTAACATAAAAAACTAACAGTTAAAAAGTTAGTTAATTCGACATTAAGTACACTCATGTCAATTTGTTCTTTCCGTTTAACAAGTGGCTTTTAAATGTGCATTATTAAAAATGATTGCGCCATCTTTAATTTGTTATACATTGTAATTCGCATATTTTTCTCTGCTGGCAACAAATTAACACTTGTAATGTTTTCACTTTAGTTTAATAACGATTTAAATGGAGTTGTTATTATTTGAATTACAAATCTATTTTTGATAAGATCAATGTATTAAAAAACACTTTTCATTATGTTCTCCTCGTTTTGTGAATCAAATGATTTCTTTTTTATTTCTATCTTTTAAACCTTGAGTAAGTAGTGGTGAAGTAAAATTTGTAATTTTACTATTAAGACATAATTAAAAAAAAGGTTCAATCAAGTCAAGATGAGCTATGAAGAATGTTGGACAGTGGAAAATAGTCCACAAGGTTACCATAAAAAATGACTTCCCGATTTGCCACCCATCCTTTTGGCGCTCAGCGGCCTGGCTTAAAACATTTAAAAGTAATAAATATTAAAATGTATTTGATTACAGAACGGGTTGTCATCAATTTTAAATTTCGAACACAACAAAACAAATTTAAATTTCAGTTCGTCGAATGCAAGCACTGGATTGGATGAGCAATGCTGCCAGGATAAGATTTTTCCTTGATTTCGGGAATATCGAAAATAATGCTTTTTATGTTTTGATTTTAGACTTTCCAAAATCCGTAACAACACACGAATGCACTCTTAACAATTATATATTCAATAAACAAAACAGGCTCTGTCATCTTTAAATAAGTTATGTGAATATTAAGTAAAATAATAAGTTTAGAGTTAAAAACAATATAAAAACGAAAAATTGTATAAGGTGATAACTCATGCATATTTAACGTCACAGCACACTCCCAATGTTTACGCAAAAGGGGAGTTTAAAATATATTACCTGGCAGCCCCAAATAAAATGGATGGCCAAGATGACAGCGAATAAAGTGTCGCCAACATCGTTTGTTTAGTATTTGCATATTTTTGCAGCGCCTGATATTCGATACATAAAATATATCGCGTTGGGGATTATTCTTCTATAAGTCGATAAATTTTATTTTAAGAAAATGATTTTGATTTTTTACCACAAAATGGGGTGTTATGATACAAAAAGGTTTTTAAATTTTATTTCGTCGTTTATTTTTTTTTTACATTTGACCAACAGTAGTAATTTTGGCTTTAAAGTTTAGCTGCCTTCGTTTAGCGTAAAATTGATTCCGAGAAAAAAGGTTGGCTGATAATAAACAACGAATTAGGATTGTGTCAACATTTTGAATTACATTAATTCTTTTTTATATTGTTTTGGTGGAATTCTGAGACCAATACGTATTGAAAATAAAAGATAAACGTAGGTACTATGTGATTTATTATTTCACATAGAATACTTACCGTGCGTTTTTAGCTAGGTAACATCTTTTTTTACTAAACAAGAAAATAAATAAAATGCTAGGTCCTTAGGCAGATAGTCTTCAGGCCGTAGTATGTTGCCTAAAAATAATAGATGATAATGTTTTATGAATATTTTTAATTAATATGCAAGTTAACAGAAAATAGGAGAATCGTTGTATTTCAGTCATCAGAAAACCAAGTAAACAAACTCTAACACAACAAACAAAAATCTTTAAGCCAAATTATGAGAAAAAGCGTAACTTGAAAATATGGGATACAAATTTAATAAATTGCAATAAAAAAAACTGTTACGGTTAATGCCCAAACCGAGATCAAATGACAAACATCGTAACATAGATGATTTCTATCAAATCTGATACACATTAACATTCCTTAGAACATACAATTTGTATGTATATAATTGCCATCTTATTGTGAAAAACCATGGCGGATCGCTCCGTATAAGTTACATTCTAATGTATTCGGACAGATAATGTAAATCAGTTATAAATTGATCTCTAATGCAAACGTTTGGATGAAAGGCCAAACTTATCTTTGTCAGGTTTTAATCTTTGGGGTTCCTGCAAATATTGTCCAAAGCGGTATTTAATTTTCGGTCTTTTTTAAATAATAAGTGTCTAGAATCCCAAGAGTTAAATTAAAACCTTATTTTTATTTTAGATATGTGGAGCGCCACTTCTTTACAGAGAAATTTGGAAGTCAAGAGTTTCACAAACTATGACTAGAATAATGTTGACAAATATATCATTTTTCTCCCTCTCTTAGTTTCTAATTTAATACATAATAATGGGTGTGGTTTTTTTTTATTTTCCCGCAAAAATTACGCGTTACGTCTCTGTGTACAAATTGAAAGAAATCATTACATCACAAGCTCCCTCTTATGCACTTTAAAGCAGTTTATTTTGGTAACTTTTTGTAGTTCAGAAAAAGGCAAAAAAAAATGCCTAATACTTTTAAATCAACCTGAGAGACTAAATAGAATTTTCCCTTCTTTACCCAGTCTTCATCCCTATTATTATTTTTCCTATACAATTTTGTACGGAACTCTTAAGATAACTGTAACATCCGCCCACGTACCATATTTAACATATTTGGTACCAAACCCGGCCTTATCTAAGTCGCTTTATTGACAATCACTTGTTTCACTTCGACAGACGCATCTCGGTACCAAAAAGTGATTATTCTGGTACTTTAGTGATACTCTGACACATAAATTGTCACTAACGAGGTCTTTTACCTCTTATGAAAATGAGAGTGAGTGAGTGTGAGGGCAATATGTGAGTGACATGCTAAGAATGATTGGAGATCAAATTCGTGTTTCGGAAGGCACGTTGAATTGTGGGTCCCAGCTGTTATTTGTACATCTTTGACAGAACATGGAACATCTGAAAACTAATATAACTAAGGGGTTTTGTGTTGCCCAGGTGACTGGGTTGAGGAGGTCGAATAGGCAGTCGCTGGTCCTAAGCTGAATCCAGTTAGACTGGAAGCCGAAACCAAGATGGTCGGGAAAATTCTAGGACGATGGTTTTTATTGATTGTGAATCGATAAAAAAAACGGTAGAGATGCTATTTGTATGAACGACCCGAGTATCTATAAGATATTATGCATTTATTCTAAAAGTAACTTTGCTCCAAACTTGCGAATAAATTAATTATTTCCAAAAGCGCTCGTAAAATAAATTGAAAGCAATATTTTATTTTTATTTTAATTAACTTATCTGGAGATTACTGATATAGCTAGATGAAATAGTTCAATCCTACTATTTTTATCACAAAGTAATTAACTTGCAGTTAATTAGTTTGATATAAAAAAGGCTTGAAGGAATATTTTTGAATCGAAATAATATTTATGTTTAAATTTATTGGCAAAATTAAGTCAATAAAATTTTATGACATAGATTGCAGAGGTTCTTACACCATCTATTGAAGTATAATTATAACGGTACACCCGTTATAATTATACGAAGAGAGATGGATTAATTATCGACTAGTTTTCTATTATTTAAAGTTTCTATGGAACAAATTCTAGCAACATTATAAAGTTCAAAAACATGTCTTATGATAGAATTTATAATACCTACATACGTTAATTCCTCTCCCATCTCAAACGGATGTCAAGAAGAAGGTATTTTTTCTTGATACACTTTATGAAGAACCACCTTCATTTTCTGTAGTCGGTTAAAAACTAGTTGATAATTAAAGCCATAAGCTTTAGTTACGACTATAGTTAGTTAAAATAATAACCATAGAATGAGTGTCAGTGTGTCGTTTTATTACATTGTCGGACAAATTTAATGACTGCAATATAGGGTTGTCACGCAAGCAGATAAGAGACAGGGACACCTCAGTTTGTTTTGGAATTCCTTCTCAGGGTAGTCAGATAGGAAATGTCAAAAACAGCGTTTTAAAAAAATGACATGTAAAACAAGATATTATAGCCTGTTTACAGACAAATGATTCCGGCGTGTTTCAGTAAATTAGTCTTTAGCGTAAATGTCTTCTGCTTGCAGTATGTCAATGTCATTTCAAATTGGGTTACATCACGTCAAATAAAGTTTTAAAATAGGTTAGAACGACTTTTAGACTTTTGGCAAGTGAGATTGATTTAAACTTGAAACTTCTCGCAAACAACTTCGTTAATTAACTAAAAGGCTATCACGACTAACCAGGAACTTCACTGGTAGACAGATACTTTTAGTCATTGATTCATAAACGGAAATGTACATGCATTTTTTAAACTTTGTGACAACCCTAATAACTAACCACTATTACCATAAGATTATCTATTACTCATAGCGAGCTATAAAACGCAATATTTCGTTGTACCGCTCCCTAATCCTGCCAAAGTGGCACAGTGGCGCGCACTGGTGACCCTAAGCGTAACTAATCTTGTAGAATTAATGGCCGACTGATCGCGTGATGCATCGTGCGACTAGTCGCTCGATTAGTTGCTAGAACGGAGTGCAAATTAATTGGTAAGTTTAAGTTTATGAAGAAATAGAAGAAGGAGACTAATCTGTAAATTTTTATATAGTATTTTGAAAGTTGTTGAACAATTATGATACTTTTGGACCTTAGTCTGAAAAAAATGTGTAATGCGTAGGTACATTCAAAATGAAAGTTTATTAAACAATGACGACGGTTTGCTAAAAATATCCGCAAAGAACCTGCGTCTAGTACAATTAAAGTCCTATTTTTA
Source organism: Trichoplusia ni (assembly GCF_003590095.1). Taxonomy (NCBI): domain Eukaryota; kingdom Metazoa; phylum Arthropoda; class Insecta; order Lepidoptera; family Noctuidae; genus Trichoplusia; species Trichoplusia ni. Next base: position 5,752,294 of record NC_039487.1, read on the forward strand.
CTAATTATAAATCGAAAACGTACCGTACAATTAAAAAATCCCACTTTATTCTGGAGTATTCTTATATTTGCTTATATTTTAAGTACTTACAGCGCTAACGCCTTACCACACAATATAATAACTGCACATGACATTAATAGATTTATAATTAAAAGCAATAACAAAATTCAATACGAGCAACCTGCTGTTTTTACCATAGACATTTTATTGATATTTTCTTTTAAAAGTGTGTGTAAAATACCAGAGAGAATAGGCGAAATATCTATGAAACCTAATACAATAAAATTGTCGTAACATTAAGTTTTAGATCAATAAACATAAAAATACTATTAATGTCCGTGTATCTCCGCGGGGATACCAAATAATTGGTGAAATCACTTAGTCACGTGACATTTACGTTAGTGTTGCGAGATTTAATAGATGTTCAGACGGTGGTTGCGGGTTTGATGCCCGACTGGTGTATTTTTGATGTAATTGTTATTGAAAACTTAATGCGTTGCTTTTAATGATCAATTTGTTAATGATAATTGCATTACTAATTATTTTTCCAAGTCTAGATAAATCTTTTGAGAGTATAGTAAGACTGTTTTAGATTCAAGTTTGAAATGTGTTGTAAAAATAATGCTTTAACGACGAACTATTAAAAAAAAGTTAAACAGTTTTTTTTTTATTAATTATCCGTGATTCAGAAACCAAAATCAAAATCAAAAAGTTTTTATTTCAAATAGGCCATTTCTCAGGCACTGTTAAAACGTTACATTACTGACTCTAGTTGCACGTTTCCAAAGTGTCATTCTTATGGAGAAGAACCAAACGCAAACTAAAAGTTAGTTAATAAATTTCGATCTAAAAACCAAAAACGTCTTTTACATTTTTAAATGTCTTACTTTTTCTTCAATCGTAAACTAATTTATAAACACATTCAGTAAAGTCGAAGCAAGACCTAAAACCCTTTATTGTCGGGGACAACACGAATCGCGTGCGTAGCGACACTTTAGCGCCCCGGGGCCGCTAATCTGTCGCCACAGCATCGTATTAGTTCGTTTGATACTTACAACTTGTTACGTGATAAGAACGATACCACTGCTTTTAGAATTACTTTTTACTGCAATTAATTGAGCTTTCAACCGACTTTGAAAAAGAGTGTGCGGTTTATGTCTTTATTTTCATTTTATACTGTGTTTGTGAATCATTTTCAAGTTGTAAAAAAAGGATTTTCCGTAATCATGTTTTTTTCAGTCACTTCAAATTTCTCGTATTGGTCTTAAGACTTAGACGTTCTCTGGTGTCAAACCCTAAAATTAAACTCCCTTAATTGGTATCAAAGACAAAGTTCAATGGCCAATTATGCCAATCCTATTGGCTTCTTCTTAGCAGATCACGAACGAGATCTTACGGTTGCTTGTTACTAACTTTTTATTGCAAGTTTTATCGGGTATAGGTAAAGTCACAACCTGCTATTGACAAGCAAAGCCTAAGCACAGGATAACTGCATCGGAAAGGCTTACTGTGGCTGCGGTTCACGAAGAGAGGAACCACGGTAAGGCAGGACCACGTCTGAGGTTAAAGTCAGTAACATTCTGACACTCATTTCAGCTCAAACCAAAGTCCGAAAAGTCACTTGATGATTGCCCATCTGGAAAAAATACTACATACATAGGTAAAATAAAACAATTTACTTGAATATGAAACTAAAAAAAAGGATCAAATTTTTCATATCTTTTATTTCATCATAAACCGGACATTTTCGTAGGACGGACAACGGAAAACTTAATAGAAGATATATTTTCATGGAAAATACTAAGCGAACAATTAATAATTGTCTTAAACCAGAAGCCATCGGATCGAAATCTTAACTGCAGCTGACCATTTTATGAATACAAATAGCTTCAAAAACCGATCTCAAAGCCAGACAAACTATCATTCACTATTCACCATTCAGTTTCTCATTCATTCGGTCACTTATCACGTCATTCGAGGATCGGAACCATTCTTGTTCTTCACCACATTTCTCCACACAAAGACTTTTATAACTTGGTTACTGTAAAGCGAGACGCGAGAGCGTTTAAATGAGATGCAAGATTTACTAACGCGTGTGTGTAAAAGAGATAGGGATATCTCGTGTCCCGTTTTCGATGTACCAAGTTACATCGGTGGGGTTTTAAGAGAGCGAAGTTTATCGTTTCTTAACCACGGCTCTGGGTAATAGTTCTTAATGTGTTCAGACGCGGCGGACTACGTTTTATCGTCGCAATTAAAGTAGTGTTATCTGGGGATACTAGATCCCGGCGCGAATGGATGTGTGAATTGATTTTTATACCATACTGACACTTTTTGTAAGTGGATAAAGACGGTCCTGTATAGTTTTAAGTTGTTACATATAAACTGTTTTAAACAGATATGTGCAGTTAGTCTTAGCAATGGCTTGGGCTGCCCCTCCAGACTATATTTCAAACTTAATGTTCTATCTCACTATGGCAGATATTAGAGTGAAGGATTCAAGGATGCATTCAAATTTGAGCTTTAGCTGAATGACCTTAAGTGTGATATATACATATATACCAATAAATACACCTGAAAATACCTATAGATATATTACAAAAATATTCAGTTATAATATCTACTAATATCATATCGCCGGAAGACAATGATAGTACGTTTAACGTCCCACTTCGGGTCAAGTCTTCTTCTCGTTCGCGACCGTAATTCTTTTCAAATATTACCTTTATTCAGCAGTTAGATATATGAGAAAACTCCCAAGATATGTTTACGAGGTCAGGCCCTTTGAACTCTTGACCAAACATAAAAGTCAGCAGCTAATTACCGACGGAGGGTCTAAACTAAGGGGAATCTACGAAAACCTTTACTATAAATGAATTATTATTGTTTTCCGGTTTTGTAATGTTGGTTTTTTGCTAATAAAAGTAAAAGCGTAAAATCTAAACGCAATTTGACTATGTCACTATCAAGAATTTAAGCAATAAAATATTTTTTAATTTCGGCAGTTGTCAGTACGATTTACCTTAAATATTGTTGATTTGAAACAAAAAACGGAAAAAAATACTGCTCCTTTTTTTGTTAAAAAGACACAAACATGTTAAAAATTGATTTGTACTCGTAAAACATACTTGCCCCATCTGATCTTAGTGCTAAAGAATCCATCTTGCAAACACCACACATTAACTGCAACGAACAAAAATATATTTCGTAAATATTATTCCCTGCCAAGGTCCAATATTTATAAAGGTAAAAACAGAAGTAAGCCTTACAAAATATCAATTGGGGTGGCTTGTCGTTTTTTATAGTGAACTGTGTAAAACATCGTAGCGTGTGTAAGCATCTTATAGCAGGCTGGCACGCGACGTACACTCCAAACAAAAAGTGATTTAGGTAATTTTTTCTGCCAGTTACCTATTACCAAGTAATATGTGCCATTTGCTAGCTACCCACGGTTTTATGTTTTCCTTTACATTTAATGGTATGTGCTTAAATGGCGAAACTGTTCAGATATTTCGGTCGGCCCCAATTTTAGTAGGTTTGTTTCGTTAATTTCTTATTTCTTTCACGTGAAAATGGTTGAGTTTTGGTTGTAATTTCTTGTTCGTAGCTATTAATAAAACACTTTTGAAGGTGCTTGATTTTTTTTTATTGCTTAACGTATAGACTTAAACAACACGCCTACAAAATCGTTCTATTAAGTATTCTTGTCTGAAATTCGTATATTCTTATATATGTACATGGAGACCGGACAATTAGACTAGACTGGGATGAAAAAAATCGGTTGTGTCATTCACCAACAATTTTATGACTGTAGCAATCATTGCTGAACATCATCTTTATTTTTTGTAGATATTTGTTGTTATAGCGGCAGTAAAAATACATTTCATACATATTGCTTGCTTGGCAGCGGTCGGACGGACGGACTGACGCAGCGCCAGCAAGGGCATACACGTAGATAGTAGTTTTGACTCTTCGAGTAACAGATATAAAATATAATTAAAAAAAAAATTCGCCCTCAAAATCATTACATTCAACATTAATAGTATACATTTTAAAAGGTTAATTAGCCCTTCCACTTGTCTCTCCGACTGTACCAGCAACTTTTATATTTTTAAAGCAACATCGAGTCGACCGGGAATGATCGAACGGTCTGTTACTATGTTTTACATTTAAACTTATCCGATTGTAAAGAGTAATTTGTTAACTGGTATTTTTGAACTGATTCCAATTAAACTAATATGTACCTAAAGTTAATTAGGGCACGTTACGTTTAGCTGGTAAATAAGTAATTTTGATTTACTGAGTTTTTTGTTAATAATATAGTACGGAAAATATGAAAATTCGAATGCACGGATAACCGAGTGGTTGAAGTCACCACGTCAATAACCCTGTGCGCGACGTTTCGTGGGTTCAATTCCTGCGTTGGACAAATGTTTGTGAATCTAGATGTCTTTCGATTTGAATGTTTCTAAGACCCCCCACTAATAAGGGTGAATTTCCAAGTCAGACGTTAAAATAATTTAAGATTTTTTAAGGTTTAACATCTCTCTTTAACAGTTGTGGTTACAACGCTGCCTAAGGTTCCGTTTGATCTTGAAACTACAAGCAGAAGAAATATTATTTTATGAAGAAAAAAATGAAAACAGCTGCTAAAACCTTCAAGCCCTTATCAAACATGTCTAAGAACACGCACATAATATTTAAAACGAAATAAACTAGTTTAAAATCGTTCAATGCGATTTGGATCAATGACAAACATACACGTATAACATAACAGCCCTCTTTTTGCGTCAAGGTTTGAAAATACAGAAGCTAGCAAAATACCTAACTACACAGTTAAAACAACAGTTTACTTTTAACCAAGACTTTGTACTAGACTAACTCTTGCTTCCTTAACTTCAGTTTGCGTGACTAACAGTTCAATTACACGTGTCCGCTAAATTAACCGGACGTGGAACCGTATACGGTTTACAAGTATTTTAACTAAACTGTCATTGTTATTGTTAAAGTAATTGTAATGTCGCTAAAAATATAATGATGTGGACTAAAATTGTCCCAGCGTTGGAGAAACACTTCCGATCATGCAACATGTAACGGTTATGTCAGGTATTTGAATTTGAATAGATTTCTTCTTATTTAATTTTTCAGAAAAGAAAATCGTTGTCCAGTCATCAAAGAAGTATTTATTTCTATACTTCTGATATTAATATGTACAATGACGGACTTAATGCCAGAGACATTCTCTACCAGTCAATCAAGAGGTGGTGCAGAGAAACAAGAAGTAGATGCACCTACAAACAGAAAAGGCAGTCTATGATTGTAAGCATTTCGATTTTTAGATTATGCAACGGTTTACTGAAGAGTATTTATCAGGATTGTCCGACTAGTTTCGGACCCAACTGGAGTTCTTAAGGCTTGTATTCTCGCTAGTGACCTTGTGCTTTTGGACGAGTGCGGGTTTGATATTGATGCAGTATTTATACGGGACGCATTTAATAAATAGTTAATATAGAAACCAGACATATTTTTAAAAAGTAACCAAACCAAATCATTTGCCTATGTATTGCAAACCAGTAGATTTTTTTCTAATGTTCTTTTATTAAAAATAAAGCAGTAAAATGGTTTTATCTCTACGAATTGGAGGTGATTTGGGATTTTTTTACTTGTTATGTGATGCCAATAGAAAAATTATTTCTAAACCAAATTATTTTACGTAAATGTCATCATGTAGATTACTAACAATTTTTTTGCAGATATACATTCTCTGTAAGTGCCGACGAAAAGCTTTTTACGAAAGAGGAGCCTTAAACAAAAGCAGATTTCTCTGTGGATCAGCATTTAATAATTAACATATATTATAATCCATTCAAAAATATTTATATAAAAATTTTAGATCTCTGAAGTGAATCACCACATTGAACACACAAAAAAACATTTCAACCAACTTTTAGGTATACTAAATCAATGCGATAATAGGAACAAATAGAACGTAGTAAAGTGTTATCAAACAAATAATTTCAATGGTTAATTACTAACAAATTTCTCTGAAAAACTTCACATGCCAAAGTGGTATAAAATTAAAAGTGCAATCCAACACCACAGTGTGTCGTGTTGTACCAACATAACACAAAGAAGGTTTTAAAACTAATTATTTTTATTTAATTTTATTTATTGAGAGATCGGACACGCGAGGATCGAACCCGCTCACGGCGGGAGTCGCTAAACCTGTTGTGTAATAAAGGCAAAAATTTTAATTTATACATTTTGTATCCGTAGCAAACCTGCAAGCTACATTCAATCTTCAAGTCCAAAAAATAAGGTTGAAGTTCGCTTGTTAGTTGTAAGTTTCTTAGAAACCTATCTTAGAAAATATATAGAGAATTAATTATTTTTAGTTTTTATTATTAATATAAATTATATTTGAATGCGTTTGTGGTTAACTATAGCATGAATTCAATGCAATATGTTGCCATTTGCATTATTCATTGTTTTTTTTTATAGCGAAAGTTTGTAAAAGTGTGTATAATGTAATTATTTTGTTGTGTGAATTAAGATGTTGAACTTTGTCTGTCATTGTTTAAATATTACGACATGAATTGCGTTGATTGACAGGCTTAAAAATTTTGATTATACCATTAAATGGTTTCAATCTTCAGAGAAAATTATTGCGATATTCCCCGAATCAAATAAACAAGTTGGTAATGCCATTTCAAATAATATTATTTACATTATAAAGCACTAATATCCGACTCTCATTCTGGAAACTATGCCTATGTTTTAAATTATAAAATTACCTAAATCGGTCTTGCCATTTTTGAGAAACTAACACTAAAAATCACCTATCAGAATCTGACAATCAAACATTATAGCAAAGTATAGTTGGATCAAGTTTTTTAATTAATTGACGCAGTAGGAGATTATTTTTATTATTTATTTATCTTTAAACAAATAGGTAGGTAACTTATTAACTAAGCCCCACAAAACCGTTGCAATGGTTTGACTGTGGGGTCGATGAGTCTCTAGACATAGATGGTTCAATATATTCTACTGATTACGATCTAGGATTTAAATCTTTTCTATTCCTTATTTCCCATTAAAAAGAAATCATATCATCACAAACTTAATTATACTAATCAACTTTATATACCAAACTTTTCAATTTGCTCGTTGAAAAAATACGACGATTTTGGTCCGACAAAGCAATTTGTGTGTTTTCGCGTTTAATATTTTTACGTAGAAAATATAAGTGAGTTCACTTATTAAGCTTACATTGTAATATGCCTTTAATGCAGCTGTTCATTAAGATACCCATGTTTCGTATGCCTTTATGGTCTTCATAATATTTTCACCTATAACAAAATTCGTTAGTCTATTATTAAGTCAAGATTATATTATTAGAGGGTACCTCTTAATACTGTATAGAGGTTTTATTAATTTGCATAAAGCATTAGTACAAGGGAATTTGAGACTTTTTATTTTGTCTATTAAATTATTTAGCCGTACTAGGTTCTCAAGGTGACAAATTTTATCCGTCCATAGATTATATGTTCTAGTTTCTCCGAGCCTATGGTTTCCCACAGGTGGACAAAGCCCTCCACCAAAGTCTAGTTAGAGGTGACAATTTGGTAAAATTTTGGTAAAGGCCTTCGGATTCCGAAACTAGTCGGGCTATCCCGATAAAATAGTAAACTGTTATTGAAAAACATAAATATGTATCCACTTCCCGAAATTAATTATAATATTCACTTCATATATACTCTTATAAATGCGGGAAAGAGATAACGCTATACGGCGTTTAGTTCATTGTCTCGCTCCTACACATAGATACTCTTTAAGAGCTGGTAATAGGAGACTTGAACGGAAAACCCATTTGGGAATGACTGCCTGATTTTGTATTCAAAGACAAATTACAAACGAACTTTGCGGTTTCTCGGTCAGTTTATTAAAAATAGATGAGGCTTGTGGTGAGCTGGTGAGCTTAGCGAAATATTCAATTAAGATAAACGGATTAGTTCTTTCAAGTTTAAGGCATGATTAGGGCTATAATCATATTAATATTATATATACCAAAACTTTTTGGGTATATGGCAGAATATCATCATCATCCTAGCCTTTTACCAAGTAGATATGTTTGGGTCGGCTTCCACTCTAATAGGATGCAACCAAGTACCAGTGTTTACAAGAAGATACTACCTATCTGACCTCCTCAACTCAGTTACCTGAGCTACGCGATGCCTCTTAGTCAGAATAGTTGCCAGAATTTTTAGCCACCCGTACTGACTGTCAAATTATGTATAAATAACAGCCGGCACCCAAAATTTAACGTGACTTCCGAAATACGGAGGAACTCATTATGACGTTATCACCCATCCACGTACCGACCGTATCAAGCGCAGCTTAACTTGGGATCGATCAACTTGTGCAGTTGTATCTTAGCCACGAGCTCCTCCATGTGACAGATTAAACTTACCTCAAAACAAGTCCATGTAAAAGACCATGTGGTACCTACATTATACGTAGGTAGACATTTTCTGATATATTTATCTTTCCTCGATCTATATTAGCGTTATTCTTGGAAGCTTGCGAACGATACCCGGTGTATGGATGTATGTATGTAACGAATCGGAGCCGGCGGCGAGCGCAGTTGAAAAGCGGCTTCCTATGGACAGGGCACCAGTTGCGAAGGTTGTAGAGGTGTGACGGAATGGACAAGGTAAAAATATTTTTGTAAAACATGTTTTTTTGTACAGAAAAAAAATATCTGTAATTGGTCAGGGTTTCTTATTAATATTGTTAAGCAAATCTTATAACTGATGCTTTTGTTTTTGATTTTTCGCGTTGAGTTCTGAACAAAAAAAGCAGTTGTTCTAAGATGTCATATTTTGGGCAACGTCGAAACGTTACATACATTCACTTTAAATTTTAGAGTAGTCGTTAAACTAACATATAAAGCTGAAGAGTTTGTTTGTTTGTTTGAACGCGCTAATCTCAGGAAAAAAAATTAAAAATTATTTTTGTGTTGAATAAATCATTTATCAAGGAAGGCTATACTCTATATAACATCACGTTGAGACTAATAAGAGCGAAGATACAATGGAAAATGTGGAAAAAACAGGGAAAATTATTCATTTTTAAAGGGCTTCCGTTGCGTGCGCTGCGAAAACGGTTCAAAATCTTCTAACCACGTGGACGAAGTCGCGGGCAACAGCTAGTTAGAAAAACCATCTGGGTTCCTCTTCGTTTTTTTTATACCATGATCTTTTTCCAATAAAAATAAATAATGAAGTATATTTTTTGCCACATCTTTTTATTCGTAACTCCTGATTGGCATTACCGATCGGCTACGCGCGACGCGGCTTCAGCCTCCCAATAATAGCATTACGCTAATTACGATAATGCCTGCATGTGTACGCTTTTATCCCGGGGGTGTACACCTCCAGACAAATGTGGCTCTTTAGGAAAACTTAGCGTTTTAGTTTAAAGTAGACTCTTTGTTAGGTTTATTTAGTGTTATTAGATGTTTTAGAAGATCAGTACATAACGTACCTAATGTCTAAGTCTGTAAATAGCGCTTAGATATAGGGCAGATGTGTTTATTTTTATACTATGCAACGAAAAGCTTCACCAGCTTATTCTTACTTTTTTTAAAGATGAATTTTAATGGAGTCTCCTCCCCACATAAACTAAAGAGTCCGATTGCCGGTTCGAACCCCGTGTAGGACAAGCGTTTGTGTGATCCACGAATGCTTGTCCTGTGTCTGAGTGTCTTTGTACATGTGAATTGAACGTTTGTGAAATCCAGCGCTGCACATTAAATACACGCAAAAAACCAACCAAATCTAAATCCTCATCTAAACAAAGAACTGCACTAAACATCAAAAATTCTAAAAACAACTTCATTACACAATCATCTTGTTACACGTCACTAAAGAACTCTTAACACTAAATAATTATATCGTCAGTTGTCACATACAAATTGTTGTAAAAATAAAATCTTCCTTATTCCGTCACACCGCCTGGGGTGTTACACAATGAGGTCGTTCAAACATTCGCCAAGTAAAAAATGCCGACTTGTAACATGCTGAGTTCACCTAATTTTTCTGTAAAAAACAAGCATTTATTTATATACAAGGAGATTGTAGTGTTTATATGTTATGTTTATCAGTTATATATTGGAGATAATATTGAGTAAAGCAGGTTTAAAAAAAACAAAAAGAGATGAATTGAAAACCTCCTTTTTGAAGTTATTAGAAAACATATTTATGATGTCAGACTCTTTGGAAGACGGAAGATTGGGTGTTTTCGTGCAACTTAGAGAAGGCCTATTTCCAGCAGTGGACTCAGCCTGCATCAATTGAATGAATGATGAAATTAATCATCTCATATTATTATCTCATTTCTTTAAAACGCTGGAAAATATTTACAGTTGAATATATACAATACAAAAAAAGATCAAACCCCAGGCGATTTATTAAAACTGTGACTGGGTATACACAACAGTCGCAGAATTGTCTATCTCAAATTGGCACTCTCAAATTGTCTATCTCACTCTTAGAATAATGAAAAAAAACAGCATTTTCTATTTTATCCTGGATACATAAAAATACTAAGACAAGAACATAAATTACGCATGACGTCACTCCTTGCTACAATTTTAATCACGTAATTACGTCATCAACCAGTCCTGAAAAGGTGAATAGTATTTTAAAATTCTTGACCTATGTGTATCTCTTTCATGAAGTCTGCAACAAAATAAATTAGCATTTACGAGAAATGAGAACAATAAAGAAGTATGTGCCATTAAAGAGTGATGTGGTTTGCACGTTAAGCTAATAATTTTCACCTGCGGTCTAAAAATACGGCCATAGAATTGTGTTTATGAACGTATAAACTTGTTATGTTACGTTTCTATAATATGTATGATGAATTTAAAGTGTATTTTATGCACAGTAAGCATGAAATAACACAATCTGTCTCTTTGGTCTGTTTCCATTAGGTACAAAACTACGCTCGATTTATGTAACATGTTGGATGTACTTTAATTGGACTTCCAGAAAATATAGGGTTGCTCAAATTGAATTGAGTGTCTGTAAAGACCCCGCTAAAAATGATTAAATGCAGAAATCTATTTTTGTGACGCAAGACTTAATATCAATGCGATGATATTATAACTTCTCTCTAGTAAGCGACAATTATAGCTCGTAAACACATACCAACCGATTTAAAAATTATCTCCTATTTGAAGCCGATTAAAAACCTCTGTTTGCCTCTGCTTAAGCATGAGGTCAACTATACAAAATATCTGAGGATATCCCGTGCTATCAGTGTCGGGACTATGGGAGCTACACCATTTAGCCATGGTTAACACAATGGGAACAGAATGGTTGTCCGCGAGTCCAGATGGAATGCCTAATTAATTGCTACTAGGAACTAAACAATAGTAGCCGAAGAAACGAAGCTTGTAGGGCTGGTACAAATGGAAATATATACGAAATTATAATAACAATTTTACCAGCCTATAAGCTGTAATATATTTGGGTATAGGGCCTCTTCAAATTCCAGATTATAATATTTGGAACATCCATTTCCTCACGATGTTTTCTTTCCAAGTTTGTCAGTGGTGCCTAATTAAGAAAGTTATTTAAATAATAAAATAAATAAATGCGGACAACATCACATACATTGTTCTGAGCCCAAAGTAAGTTGCTGAAGCACTTTAATGTTGCAGAAATGTACGTGTGCAGTAATCGGTAAAATACTAATTGTTTTATCTTGAATCTCGTGACGAAAATACTAGAGAAAAATACTATTAGTTGAAGACATAGCATATAATACTTAGTCTTAAAAATTAAAACTGGCTATTTTAGTAGAAAGCACAATAATTTAAGAAGCTTAGTGACACTTAAACAAGTGATGATTAGAGCAAATATTAGTTAATCCTTTTAACTTATAAATCACACACTAATTTAGTCCTTAGATCAACCAATCACAGGATTGAGTTTTGTCTGAGGTTTGAATAATTTTCATTTCATCACGAATATTTGATTTTAACATAACCAAGTATCTACATTTTAGTAAGTGTTAATTTTAAAAAAAATTGTATCAATCATTGGGGTGACATTTTCTAAACAGAAAAAACCCCGTAAATTAAAAAAGATTAAATAAAAAGTATCTACATATTATTGTACGTATTAATTAGAATTATAAGGCTATATTTGCATGCCTTCCAAGGTGAAACATAGTGCAACAAAAATGTAATTTTCCACCAAGATTTTTCCTTCTTTTTATCTATACTAATATATAAAGCTGAAGAGTTTGTTTGTTTGTTTGAACGCGCTAATCCCAGGAACTACTGGTCCAAATTGAAAAATTCTTTTTGTGTTGAATAGAACATTCATCGAGGAAGGATTTAAGCTATAAAACATCACGCTGCGACTAATGGGAGCGAAGATACAATGGAATATGTGAAAAATCAGAGCAGGTATAAATCATAACTTATATCTTCTACCCACGGGGACGAAGTCGCGGGCAACAGCTAGTTTTTCAGATAAACCTCTATTCTTCATAGCCTACACCTATTCCATATCCTTTATGGTACATTAATGAACAAGGAACCATGTTCGAAGACCAGTTTGGAGCAATACGCAGTAATAGAGTTTGTTTTAATGACTGCAATAACATATAAACTGTGAGGCTTTGACCGTAACCTATACTTTAATACCTTGGTCCTGCCGCTGCAGTTAGAACTGCTAACCTCTACTCAGACTTGATTCCATTTGAATTTTATTTTACTAGTAGCAGTTCCGCCGAACTACGGACCGATCAACAGTCGATTATGTAATGCAGAATCAAAATAGAAATGTTTTTTTAATTTCTTGTAACTTTTTCACAATTTATCTCCGTTGAAACCTTTCTTGGACTTTCACGAATATTTCAAGACTAAAATAAGCCGAACCGGTTCAGCCATTTTCGAGTTTTACGTGAAAATAATTAAAACTAACGCAACGTGTTAAGATGTATGAATGGCAGCCGGGATCTACAATTTTAAGTGCCTTAAGCAAATCCGAGGGCATCTGAACTATGACATAGATGGTCACCCATCCTGGGGACGACCGTATCAAGCGTAGGTTAACCTGAGGTTGATCAGTTTCTGGAGTTATAGCTTAGCCACGAGCTCTACAAACTCACAAGGTGGTACTTTAATTTAGATATTGGAGTTGAAATTTATTCCCAATCACAAAACGTCTAGACTACTCTCAACTTAGTCTGATATAAAGATCCTGTAGATATTTTGTCTCGAAAGGAAATTGAACCTGAGACTTGTAACGCAAGGGACAATCCCAAGTAAGTTAGCAGTTACTTCAAAAATATTTTACAAATAGATTATTTTGCAATGAATTTCTCTCTTTCTATTGATGGATCGTTATTGAAACTATACAAAAGTGAAGTTTAAAATTACAAGCCAAAAAAATCAGGTAATGTAGCTAGATTCTAAAACCGCTTGACGTAATTAAAAAATCTCTTCTTTACCGTATTTTTAAACATTAAATTGTAATGACCACACAAATACACTTTGTTATTCACAACAATAAATTAACCATAATCAATTGAATTCCAACTCCTTTTAAAACAAAATTAAATAACAATAACGATTTGTCGACAACCCTATGGCATCTTCACGAAGGGTGTATTGTAATGGGGATTCTAACAAAACTGAGGGTATTTACGAAATTTTTGGCGGACATTAGCAACTGTTTGGTGGAAGAATGTCGGGCCCTTCATATTGATTAGAATCGAAAAGGTTTTTCCCTTCCAGTCATTTGGTTTGATGTGTTCTGCATAATAATTTAACTGATGAGATTGAAATTTTGATAATTTTCTGTTGACGGGTATTTTTCTTTTTTTGATTTTGGGGTGATATGCATGATGTGCGTTTGGTGACGGGAACGCAACTTGGTACTTTTCCAAGTAACCATAGAAATGTTTTCTACTTTAAAATTTTCTTTATGTTTTATATTGTTCCTGATTTATTTTTACTATTTTTCTCATTGAAACGAAACGGATTTTATCGCGGTTTAATTTTATATTTTAGTTCCCGACGTTTCAAAACCTTTGCAGTTATCATGGTCACGGGCAGACTAGAGAATAGTAAGAATTACTATTTTTCTCATTTCAATACGTAATTCTTACGTAAAGATATGCTTAACCCAAAAGTTTGAATCTTGCATACATGAGGTGAAAACAAAACTATACTTCCAGACTAGCTGTTGCCCGCGACTTCGTCCACGTGGTTAAAATTTTCCCCGTCTTTTCCACATTTTCCATTATATCTTCGCTCCTATTAGTCGCAACGTGATGTTTTATATCCTATAACCTTCCTTGATAAATGGTCTATTCAACACAAAAAGAATTTTTCAAATCGAACCAGTAGTTCCTGAGATTAGCGCGTTCAAACAAACAAACAAACTCTTCAGCTTTATATATTAGTATAGATAATATACCATGATTTTTATCCATTAGTCGTAATAAAATTTTAAGTTACATCCAGTCCACAACGTTTATCCAAATTCCTTACTTCACGTGTATCGACTGCCTATCTTTAACCGTAATCCATTTCACTCTCCCATCCATCTTAAGCAAAAATATACTCAAAGTTAATTCCATACACCTCTCGCTTTAGCCTTTAAACGTATAAATGTCGTCACAATTCATCTTTGAAGTAACATAACTCATTCACATCCAATCACATTATTTGCACCTGTACACATCTCTCCATGTCCTCCTTTCTTCATCCATTGCTGCATTTGAATAAAAACTTACGTCACAATCTTAACAAACTTTTCAATGTATTGCAAATTTCTACTATCAAGACCAACAGGTGTACATAACGTGAAGGAGTCTGAACGAATGATTGATTCGTTGTACGAACGATCTATCAGAAAGAGTGAACTAACTTACTAACGAGATGGCAATGTCTTGATCCGAAGGTAAAAACTCATACATAGTCATGAGTCGAGTTTAAATGATAGCTTCAGATGGGGAAATAGACTGGGGATATTTAGTATTGCGGTTTACATATATAGTAAAAAAGGCATGGAGCGAAACGAAATAAATAATGGCTGAGGTTTAAAGTTTTAAGGGAATTCTAAAGCGGTTGTGTATGAACGCATACTTTTACAATTTTGGACGTAAATTCTAATACAATAACAGATTTTTATGAATAAGCCAACTGTCTACTTAGATATTTTACAATTGTTTTGTTTAAAACTAAGTGCGTAATCGATAAAACAAGATTAAGGCAAAACTATTTTCGGCAAAACGATTTTATGCTTATGGCATTCTATACCAGTCAACCATAGGGTAATGCATGTTTTGCATCATCTTAAAGTGACATAATAGAGAAAAAATCTTCAAGATTTTCGGCCTCAGCCAGTATTGCAAGACAACACCTGCTTGCGTGGGACATATTATAGTGCACAAGAGTAAGTGCCAACATAGGTGCACTCTGTTCCTTTACTCTCATTGCCACTGAAGGTGAACTGCCAATGAGAAGGCAACATCGAAGAGAGATCAAGTGGCAAAAAATAAAGGTAGGTGAAGAAAAATGACTCCAAAGCATATTTAACCTACATGTATTTTCATCATCCGCAGTAATAATCAAGTAGTATAATTAGCATTGTTAATGTAAAACAAAGTCAAATACTCTAAAAAAGCAAAAAAAATAATACAAAAACCGTTTCATCTCCACAATCCATACAAAAATGACCATACACTTTTAATCCACACACAAAATACCGACCATAACAGGATCTGGTCAAGACAAAGTTATTCCTGAGTTATTTTTAGTACTAATTAGTCTCTGGTACCCTGCTCCTGTACCACGAAACCTACCAAAAAGTTTGCTATCGCCGAGAAAACGAGACGACGCACAGCACTCCGTAGAGCGTTCTCTCGCTCCCACAAACGACGGCAGAATTTTTCAAGGTTTCGTGGTACGGGGTAAGCACCAAGTTGCAGTTATTCACGAAATGCGAGGGTTATAAAAAGAGCCACACACGAGAACGAACGAATGAACGAAAGAACGTAAATGACCGGCCATTGTTGTTTGATTTTACGGTTGACGAATAAGAAATCGTATATTAATAGATTGTTTATGATAAGTGAGGAAAAAGTTTTGTTATGGGCTTTTGTTTTTGTTGTTCTTGGTGGGAGTTTTACTTGATTTTATTTTAACCACTGGCTAGCGGTCTGCTGCGGTTTCTCCTGCGTTTTTTAAATTTCTCTCACATGTCGTTTTTAAAATCGGATGTTATTTCAAGTCTGTCGAGTATGATCCTTGCTTGTAATTCTAAACTATTTGAGCTACAAAATTATCCTAAGAAACTTTTAAGCCAACAGCAAGCAGGAGCAATTTTATCTGATTTAGTCTAGCTAGACCATTTTTGGGAAACCCTTAGTAGATGTCACTAAAATATATTATGTCGTATTTTTTTATAATTCAAATTACAAATTGAAATTTCCAATTACAAACTCTTATTAAACAGGTAGACACAATAAAAAAACGTAAAAAATAAATAGGTACGAAAATTATTCCAAAGTCCAATACTAACACACAAAATTATCAAAAACCTTGTAAACATTAATTTTATTCAAAATAAATTATTTCGAATAATAAAAATATGTATCGAGTTGGTAATTTCGTTCGTTACTCGCATAATAAACGCTGCGACTATCTTTCATCTGATTCGAATCTAATTTGGTTCCCCGCTCCGCTGTCTGCGTAGAATGATTTGATGTAATGGCGTTTCAGAATAAACGTGCGATTTTTTTACAATTTCGATTAAGAATTTCTTCCTTAAATTAAATTTAGCTATTACTGAATGTAAGTAAATCCCGGTAGGCCGAGGATGAGATAATAAGAATAGATAATAGGACCTATTCCTATTATCTGCGGATGCAAATGTCAAGAGATAGTGGCATAAGCAAAAAAAGGCTAAGCGTAAGCCATCTCTCTTGTACGACTGTGGGAGTACTGCTTCAAGAATTTGTGGTTGGCTTCTGAATTCTTATTTCATCCTCTGAATCATAATACAGATGGTTCATCTACATGATTTGCTATTACACCGCTTACATGTCAAAAAAAATACACAATACATTATTTTGATATGTACACATTTACAATTATCAGAAAATACAAAAATTCCATGAATTCTAGTATCCTGTTCGTATCTGATCAAATAACAAGAAAAAAAGCATTTGTTTTTCGATTTAATAAGTAAACATCCTGTATACGAATTAAAAACAATTTGTTTTTGTATGAAATACAATATACGAGCTACTATTAATCAGTAAAACAGTCGAATTTAATTAAAAACAGCCCCAAATTCTCGCGGCATCCCGATATTGCATCACAATACGTTGAAACGTGAATTTTCATGTGCAAAAGTGTAAAATAATACTCATTTACTACATAAAAACGAGGAATCTATAGTTATTTTTCGAGTTAACTGCAGTTTTAACAACAAAATCTTTGTTAAAACTGAATGCGGAGTAATTAAAAAGTAGTGAAAAATTTAACGTGAATTTTCAAGTAAAATAATTGTTTGTCAATCAGTGTGTACCTACATTATAGTGGATGATAAATAGTATTTTTGAGTTCTTTCCGCGAAACATGCGTATGTTAAGTTATTTCTAAGTTATCAGTCCGCCAGTCGGTAGATTTTAGGTATCTATTTCTATCTATTCCTATTTCTGGGAAAAAAATCAACTCTACCTAATTCCCCTTATTTCCCAAGTACTTGATAAAAACTGTCATTTGCAAAATAACACCCAATTTCAGAACAAGCAATCGTCGAAATCGAACCCGCGACCCGTCGTTTCATTCTATTCTTTTCGTGTCGAAGTTAACCTCACGACTACCGAGTGCAGTCAAAATAAATTAATGTGTGTACTAATTACATAGAAGCCTGTCCCAATTTTTACCCAACACAAATCCATTAATGTCACAGCTAATTATTTTTCTCACTACTCAAAACTATTAACTATGTAATATCTAATAGATATCTTACAAAACTTATCCATACAAAAATATAACTTACTAAAAGTAAAAAAAAACTGAGTCTAACTATCGCTGCGTGTCGCTCGGTTCGTGTGGTAACACCTTTACAATCAGACAGACGACCGTCGGGATCGATCAAATTGCACGCTGTAACATGAACGGGTCTTAATACGAGCTATAGTTATCATAGAACATTCCATTTTATGCATACGGTATCGTGTGATTGTAATAAAATGATAATCTGCGTATGTGAAAACAAGTTCTGAATATTGCTGCGTTTGTAAATTTTTGGGAAGAGTGAATTGTAATTAGTAACTTAGAATTAAAGAGTTTTCCAAACCCTCAGGTCTTG
Organism: Trichoplusia ni; assembly: GCF_003590095.1. NCBI lineage: Eukaryota > Metazoa > Arthropoda > Insecta > Lepidoptera > Noctuidae > Trichoplusia > Trichoplusia ni. The sequence continues at coordinate 5,770,704 of NC_039487.1, forward strand.
TTGAGTCTCGGGTTTTCATGCATGTAAAACATCCAGACTCAGATCTAGTTCAGCATTCGTGGATGTCACAATATGTTTGCAAACAAAAAAAAATAACCCATTTTAAGTTTTACAAATAATTTATATGATCAAATGCATTACCGACGATAATCAACCTCTTTTTTAGGCCACAGATATAGTTCTGCTCTCTCGGCCTCTTTCCAGATAAAAATGATTTGAGCATTGGCCACCACGCACTGGATTTCGTCCTCTAATATCTAAAACCAGGTGTCCTTGTGATGTTTTTGTCTTTCGTGTCTTAGAACTATTGAAGTACACTTGTGCACTCTGTACCTCGTGCAATAACTGAATACATAGCCGCAAGACCGCTACGGTATTAATATCTATTTCATAGTATGTTTAATAATGAATAAAAACCAAAAAAAATATAATATCGAAGCAAATCCTGAAAGTCAGTACAATCTATTTCTAACTCTCATTAGAGAGAAGCTTCAATACCAACAAAAAGAGAAACCATAGCAAAGCGATAACTTATTAATTTATTATAATAGGATTAAGATATGAATCATATAAATCCATCGAAAAAAATCATCTTTCACAGACTAATCCAGAAAATTAATAAAAGCGGTTCAACAAAGACTATTGTGTGAACGGTTCTATTTTAACCAAACCCCAATATGATCCATAAGTAATAACGTGATTCAGTTAAGGTCAAGTTGAGCTCATTTTTAACCGAATGTTAAAAATAGAGGGAACCATTCCTTGAATTCTATCTTTTTATTGTCTGAAGATTTATTTTAATTCACTAATGAAGATACATTTTGTTTCAATTTACTCTTTATCATAGTTTTACGTTTGTATGTAACTAATAATATGGCTTAATTACCGGTTTTTGAACATAAATACTTAGACCTTTGTTCAGTCCTAGCTACCGCATTAGGTTAAGTAACCTGTAATGGTAGATTAGTGTGATAATTAAATAAATAAATAAAATAAATTAAATAATAATCAGTATTGTTCAATTTTACTTGTTGTTTGCGATACCAAATAATCTACCCCATCTAATCCAAAGCCTTTTTTATACGAATACTTATTTTTTTTGCGTATTTAATTAGTTGATTAACATATATATGAACACTAGCTGCATTAAGGGCCGATTTTTCAATCGCCAGATAACTTTCATTCGACGAATATGTTTGACGTTTTGACAGCTTTTGTATAGAAAATATGTTAAACGGCCATATTTATTCCTCAGATAAAACTTATCTGACGGTTGAAAAATCGGTCCTAAGAAAAATATTTTTAGTATATGACCCAAATACCAAACTTTTAATTACCAAAACACATTTATTTTATAAATTAACCAACGAAGCTTCACCTTAAATAACACCAGTAAGTTCTGTTGTCTGGGCGCATTCACCCCAAATGGCTTTTTCTAATCGCGACACAAAAAAGGAAACGTTTCGTTCTTTTTCTTTTTAAAAGGAATCCTATCGGGCACTTTCTCTTCATCCATTTTGTCAAAGCCAGCAATTTCGTCCAGGAGACATTTTGACCCACTGTGCAATTACAGTTTCAATGGTTTGACGTAAATCAATGTGTGCAGGGATCGTTTATGAGAGCTTCTTGCTTTGACACACTGTGCAGCTTGATTGGACAGTATGATATTTGATTGGTTTGTTTTCGTGTCTTTTTGATTCTGGTTTTTGTTTTTTTCGTTGGTATGGTAGCTGTAGCAACTGTGTACTTCATATAGAGAGAGCAGTAGAGAGTGTAAGAGTAAATAAAATATAATTCTTACTTTATAATTAACTAGCTGTACCCGCGACTACGTCCGCGTGGAATGTAACAATACTATAAGTATCCTTAATTACTCCTTATTAGATCATATATCAATAAAAGTTCAGTCAAAATCGTTCCAGTCATTTCTGAGATTAACCGGAACCAAAAGACAACACAAAAATTTTAAAACAACCTGTTCAATTTTAAATGTATGTTGTGATAGTAACTATCGTGAGAATGATTCATTATTTAATGATGTAACGGTTTACTCACGCGTACTAGTCGGGCTACCCCCGGTTTAACAACTAATACACGAATAAACCACCAAAACGATATACAGTACTGTCACGAAAATCAAAATCCCCAATTAAAAACAAAAATTTATCACCTCACTAATTCCACAACACTCCCTACACGTTTAAAAATCAAACAACTTTAAAAAAACTAAACGAAAATCAAACACATGAAGATCCTATATCAGCTAATGAAATACTTAAAGATTCATTACACTCATTATTCGTACGACGTGTGAATAGTCCCTTAGTATCGAGTGTCCGACCACGTCCCTACGCCATTTAACCGGATTGATGACGTCACTCCTTCGGCACATTCCCGCTACGTGAGTTATCCCTCGTGAACACCCTGTGTACTGTACACATAAATACACAACTGTGTACTAGGGATGTAACTATAGGTGGAAAAAATTATCGCATTCGCATTTGTGAAAATTCGCATTCACGAAATTTGAGCAAAAATTTAGTTATTATAAAAAAATCCCTTTGAAACTGCAATAAATCTTTTGCTGTAATTAGAAATGGTCTTGACTTCGTAATATGGAACCGTGAGTGCAACTGTGTTTTCGCAAAAATATAAAGATACGAAAGTGATCAGAAGGGAATTTAAAATCTGGATAAAAATGTCCTATCCTGTCATATTTGTTAATCATGGTTAATCGTGTTAATCATGGTTATAAACTATCTGTGTACCAAGTTTCGTCTCAATCCGTTCAGTGGTTTTTGCGTGAAAGAGGGACAAACACACAAACAAACTTTTACATTTAAAATATTAGTAGGATTTCACTTCTACATGTACATTCGTTACATCACTACTACACATTTCTGTCAGTCCTTGTTTATGTTCTAATGGAATTTAGGCTTTTAGGTCTAAGGGCTATCGACGGTCTAGTAATTTAGTGTCCTTTGTTTCGACTTTTCTATCTATTTTGGAGTTCCATCTTAGGTTTCTACGTGTAATGACTATTACGACAGTTTAATTTAAAATTACGACCTGTGTGTTTACCCGACTGTGTCTGTAGCAAAGAGGCTAATGTTTTAGGCTCCATACCCAAAGGTAAAATCGAAATCCTGTTGCTAATTTTAAGCTGGTTGTCCGTCTGTCTATCTGTGCTTCAATCACCAAACTTTATCTCATGAACTGCGATAGCTAGACAGATTTAGACACCGATTTAGTAACCTTATGCAATTGTGGGTAGTAGAGTCAATATTTATATTTTTGATCTGAAAGAAAATGGAATTTCTGAACTGATGTTACCACGCTCTTCAAGGCAATCTTCATAATAGACCAACCAAAAATATAGAGCAAATATAATGAAATAAACAGATTTTTACACATTTTTACTTTATTTAAAAAATTAAGGCTAGATAAATATCCCCAGAAAGTATAAGCTTTACAATAAACCTAAATTGTTTACCTAAATACCTAGAAATGAAACCACAAAGGTCTACTCTCTAAAATCAGTTTAGATTATATTTGACATTTTATATTCTAAGTTCTAGCCAAAAGTTTTAGCAATGAACTTTGGATTAAAATTATAACTAAGACTTTAAAATTCTATAAGTCTGTGGGTTTAAAGTTTATTATTTTTGCTAATTTTGTAAAGTTATTTTGGCTTAGGGTAAAACTATACAGAACACGATATTTCATGCTTAAGAACCGTCAATATATCTTTTGCTATTTTTTAAATGTTCAAATGTTAAATAAATTTGTCATCCATCTATTTAAAAGAAAATCGAAAAAAAAATCAATTCGTTAAAGGGGAATCCCTTTCACAAACAGTCAAGTCACATGTACAGAGACACCAATAAGATAGAATACTCAAGACAAGCATTTGAGGATCACACAAAAATAGTCATCCACATTAAACTTAGTGGACAAGAGTCGTTTAAAAGTTCTTTCTACAAATTTACGATAAAAATACATTTCTTAAAAATTTTAAACAGAACTAAAATTCCACTTCTTCCTTTCTCAATATTATACACAACAGACAACTCCAACAACACATTCAGCACACAACCGCAAACATGCAAACATGCAAACATGCAAACACCATTCAAACAATAACCTCAAACTGATGCTGTAAGGAACAAATCCGATGAAGATGCCAGCAGTAAACAGATTGGCTTCACAAACACTAACATCTGAGACTTGACCACAGAACAAATAGTTACAGAACTACCACCACACCTTAAACTACCATCATTGGGAATGTCGGAGAGAGATGCCACACTACACCGTGTAATGATCTTTCTCGCTTACTCACAGGCAGTGGACTTACGTTAAGATGTGGTGGGGTATGCACTGGAGTGTGCATCGTAAACTTGTAGCAAACACACTAACAGTCATGTGGACTTAGTTTAATTTAGATGACTTTGGATTTAGATGTGGATGGATATTGTTAAGTTCAATTACGAACTTTGAGTATAAAGGATGCGGATTATATCTTCTTTTAATATGTCTTTATAAGAACCTAAAAAAGTACCTATCTATTTTTTTATTATGTATAAAAGGATCTGGCTCTAGAAAATGCTAGGTATAATTTAAAAGGAAATGAAACTGATATAAGAGAAATGAACAATCCCAAAATAAAACACTTATTTCGCTGAAAAATGTTTCTAATTTTAGTGGGCTTCAAAAATATTGTTATGTTAATATGACCTATATACGTTAATAAGGTATTTGTAAAAACATATATTGGATGAGTAGATAAAGCTTTACTTTAAAGCATTAACGAAGAATTAGAATGCCACTTGTCCGTAATCTGTGAGTGTACTGTATGCATATTGACGTTCAACACTTGTTATGCTGTAGTTTTTCCAACTACCTTAACAAAGAAACAGATCTGAAGGTACATTAGAACATCTCAAAGAAGAGTACCGTCTATATCTAACTAATCTTTGGCCAATACCTCACGGGACAAACGCTCTGTCGTCCAAAACAAACATCTCGTGACACGTTTATCTGTACAAGTACTGCTCCCCTATGGATGCTGGGGCGCGACGTAAGACAAAACTGTCTAATTTATCAAGAAAACGATAGCGTATTATGTAAACGAGAATTTTCACTTATGTAGCTACCTACTTGGAGTGTAGACAAAAATGTAGTTGAGGATGTGGTGGATAAAGTAGTGGTGGTCCTATTGGAAGTGTAAGTCGAAAGGTCTAGCAACAAAAAAATTTGTTAATTTTCTAGCAAAATAATTCTAAACTTGTTTATACTTTTGGGGACAGATTTAATTTACACACACACATTTCAACACGAAACGATACAGTATTTAAGTCTCTAATACATTTCTAGCAAAACCATATTTTTGGACACCATTACTCCGCTTCACTACTCAAAAACCCTTCGCTAATGAAAGTACCGTTTTCTATCAGTTTTTATTTAACAATGTTTGTCCCCAGTCCTCTCAAATTGACTAAGTTAACGTTTAAAAGCCAGAAAATAAAATTGTTCTCAGTAAGTGCACTCATTTCCCTGGCTCTGTGCTTTAACATTGAATTTCTGCGGTCCCTCTCCTATTTTATTTTTTTACTAAAAGTTGTTGGTATTAAGAGATACTATTTTGCTTGGAGAAATTGTTTCGCTATTTTATTTCAGTTGTGAGTCATAACGTGCTTTATCAAAGCAAGCATTGTTACGTATTAAGTCATTGGATAATTGGTGGGAATATTTTAATGAAAAAGCCGATTCTCGTCTACCAAAGTTTAATCACATACATATTATGCCAAAAATAAACATCCTTTATTAACCGCTGGGTACAGACTCTTTCCCGTATAGGGGAGGTTTGAACGATTATTACCACGCTAGCTCACTGCGGTTTGGTGAAAATATCGCTGTTATTTCGTCCAAATAATAGCAGAAATTGGATGATGTTACTTAAAAAGAGTCATAGAGCTTTCCTAGTTTCTTAAATCTTTCACATTCCATCTCCTTATAGAAATGTTTACAACAGACTTTCTAGCAACCATACTACCGTTTTTTAAACTAAATCCGCCATATTATGAAACAAACTAAGCGCCAAAGAAAAGGGCCCATAATTTTATGGACTTTAAAAATAACGACAAGCGGCCATCATTGTTCGTCGGAAGTCAGTAATTTGTTTAGTAAATTGTCAATATTTCTCTACTGTAATTGTAGAAAATTACCTTATTTCGTATTAATAATGGTCATAAGGGTCTTTGTGGTCAATGTATCGTGATGTTTGTTATTTGTCATCATGTTAAAAAAGGTTTTAATGTTGCTTATTAAATGTAGCTTGCTGCTGTGCATGCAATCGTAAATGGAGGAAAGCGATCTGTGGATGTGTGGAAAAGCAAATAGAATTGGCTTTTGTCTGCGTGGGTGTCCGTTACTGAGAGTGGGAGGTTCCTATAGAAAATAAGCTACTTCATTGCAAATTTTTACCCTATTCTGTTCAGGGGTTTGGCCCTGATTGACAGAAACACAGAATTACTTTTATATTAAGAAAGCATCATGTATATACTAAGTATTTTACCGATTTTGTAATTATTTATACCTAGTGTCAGTGTATGTGGCTTTAATAAAAAATAAAATATTAGTAACTTTACGACAGAGAAATATTTCAAAACATCTTCCCCAGCTGTTTTGCAATCAAGCAATAATCTTAATTTACAGGTATCAACAACCTTTTGCAAGTTTCCAAGGATTAAGATAAAATATATGAATTATGTTTTCTGGAATTAAGTTTTTGACTTATAAAGTCAGCAACAGGGGTGGGAAACAATGGGTATGATAAATTTAAGCATATTTTTGGATTTTAGAGTATGAAAGAACTATAGAATGGGTTGGAGAAATTGAGAAGGCAGTTGCTCCATATACTTACAAGATTTCTGGTAAGTCGCTGACAATGTATCCTGACATACTATATGAAAAGTTTAAGTCAAAAGATGAGGATTATTATGTCTACCCTATTGGTATATTGCTAGGATAGAATATTGAAGGGTGACCAATTTTTAAACAAATTTTGGAATTTTACTATCGCGAGTTTCTCTCAGTGGGCCAGTTTTTAATTGGCGTCCTTTCCAGCTGTTTAAACATTTCTATACTTAGTCTGATTAATTCTCAAACTCAAACAAACCATTGTCCCAAAGAAATCTAGTGTAATTGTTAAAATTTCACACCGTGGAACTCCGGACTGTATTCAAATGTACGTACCTAATTCTAAGCTTCTAAGTTTGGGCGTAAATCTTCTGTTTTGTTTCACTCACTTGTAAGTTGGGCGGTGACAGATAAAGTTGAGATTTGTTTTAAAATTTATTCCCGTAGATGGTACACTCCCTTCCTACCAAAAACCCTAAAAGGAACTGTCGCAGTTGCGGAAGAGAGATAGAACGCTACGCGGCATATAGCGGTATCTCGCTTTTACGTAATCCCCAGTCGAAATTTAAGTTCCATGGTAGATGCCCTGTTTCCTCCTACGTCCGTTGTTTGAATTCAGAATAGACAGAAAGTTTGTGTGTCGTCTTTTTGTCGAAAAAACTTCGTCCTAATGGCTTCGGAAATTAAATTTTTCGTGAATTGATATACATAATGAGTTTTTATGAAGATCCTCGTAATTTAGAGCTTTACGGGGTTTTCTGCCCGATTCTTATGTTAAGTACCTTTGAAACTGTTTTTCATTTGTTTGGATTTAGGTTCCATAAATTTATTCTCTTTAATATTAGAGTAGATATGTATATGAAGTTATTATTGTAACTTTTGTGATGCGGATTCAAAGTGATTTATTTAATAACGGTTTCTTCATGCGTATTTATCGGGATAGCCCGACTAGTTTCGGATCCAAACGGAGTCTGCAATCATGTTCGGGTTTAAATAAATGGAATTGTGTAAATAGGTACCTAATTCTGCAGATAAATGCATATTATTTTTTGCGCATTTCCATTTTGATTTTGAAACATTAACAGACAAATAAAGATGCAGACAAAGCATAAAATTTATAATGCCAAATATAAGTTGTCTCTGAAAACCAATTTCCGTAATCAAACTAGTATTGAACATACAATCCCAATTCTTCATATAAATTGAATAAAACTGTCTCGTTGTACGTAATGCGTTTACTATTATTAAATCGTTTTGAACGATGATATATAGCAGAGATCCCCTACATATTAAGCGTAAAGCCAAATATTTTACTCCCACTTAGGTTTCAATTTCAAAATTAAATTCGCGGCAATCTCGTTTTTGTTTGTTTTCATTTGTTTTTACTTGCAACTTTTCTGTATATAGTTGTAGATAGTATTCTGTTGAGGTTCTTAATTCGTGTGTATTTTGTTTTTATAATTGTGTCCTTCAAAACTTCGGACTTGATAAACTGATTTTGAACGACTCTTTTTTCATTTAACGTGAAATAGCTGCCTTTAGTCACATAAAAAAAACATCAAGTTAAGCTCAGTCGCCTGTGTGTTTTTTATTGTTAAAAAAATATTATTGATTTTTAATTTTATGGTTCCTTACGCACAGGTCAAAAAGAGAACCTATCACTAAGGCTGCGCTGTCCATTCTTCACCAGGCCGTTCTTGAACTTTCATAGATGACATATTTCTGCCTCCGCAAATAATGAACTTATACAAAAATAAAAATTGAGGCAAGGCAAAGATTGTAACGTCATTTTGTTGGTAGGTGACAAATAGATTTGTAGACAAAAAACTTATTTGTCATAGTACATCAATTTGTTCAGTTGAAGCCTATTTGTACGGAACTCTCTATGCAGCAAGTCCGACTCGCACTTGACGGGGTTTTGTGTTAACTTTATTATAGTTAGGTACATTGAAATGATGTAATTTAAATTACCTATAAAAGTTAAATATTAAATATGAAGATGTCTTTTTTGACGGTTTGTAAATAATGTATATTTTTCTTTTTAAATTGAAACAGTTTTAAAAAATTAAATATTAGTTTAGTTTAATTTATTGTAAAAAATATTATAGAATTAAACAATTTGTATGTAGAAGATTATAATTCTATAAGTATTAAGTACCGTACTATGGATAATATAGTTATATCTATTGGTCAATGTTTATTATGTTATCTTCAGCTATTCAATGGAGAGTAATATAATAAATATTAGCAATGTATATGGACATAGTGAGTGGTTATTCTTGTAACGCGTCACTCGACTAGATGTGTCCATATTTCTTGCGTCGATGTATGATATAAAATTGAAATAATACTTTATTATGTACGGGAAAAAGTATTTCATGTCATATTATATTATATTTCTATAGTTATTTATTACCAGTCCATTCCCACATTTAATTAGCCTTAGTTTAAGTAATCAAAATTGTTTTTTGATCCGTAAGACAAGATAAAACTAAAAATTGAGTAAAAATACTAATTTAACCAATATCAGGAGTAAGCAAGCAGTATACAGATCTGTTTTTAAGCGACTTCAAAAAAGGAGGTTCTCAGTTCGATTGTTTGTATGTATGTTTGTCCGCAATTATCTCGCGTTTGGCTGAAGCAATTTCTTCGCCTTTTAATTATGACTCCGAAAGAAATTGTATCCTTGTGTCGCTATTACAAACATTCAAATCACATGCACAAAGATACCCAGACTCAGGGCAAGCATTCTAGTGTGAGACGTGAGGACTTGTTATTAGCTGACTGATTACCGTTCAAAATTGTTATGTGTTCTATCTTGTTGTAAGTCTTCCTTATAAACCTTATGCTGTATAAATAAATCCATACTAATATTATAAATGCGAAAGTTACTCAGTCTGTCTCGCTTACACGTCTAAACCACTGAACCGATTTTAATGAAATTTGGTGCAGAGATAGAGTTGACCTTGAGAAAGAACACAGTTTTTATCCCGGACTTTTAAAGAGTTCTCTTGGAAACGCGATATAACCTCGACGCGGGCGAAGCCACGGGCAAAACGCTAGTAAATAAATAAACGCTTGTCCTACGTTATCGAACCCGCGACACATCGCGCTCAGTAGGTTTGGCGTACTAGCCACAACCACTAGGCTATCCCTAGGTACAGTTACGAGTATTATTTCTGTATCTATCTAGTTCTTTTGATCAGGCTCCCCTGCGTCCATCTGCGTGGCGTATGGCGGCGGACTGTTGGCGGTAACCATTGTCAAGTCGCTGTCTCTATCAACCGTTTCGTTGATGATTAGAGTAGTAGGGGATATACGGGAGTGTTTTGCGTCAAGCTTTATTAATATTTCATGTCAAAAATCAAAAGTTTTACGTCAAATAGGCCGTTTTCCAGGCACTTTTAAAACGTTACATTAATGGCTCAGCTGTACGGTTACAAAGCGTCGTATTTTTTATCATATCTGGAGTAGGTATTAATGTGAAAGTCTGTCCTCCTTTAAAGAAAGCGTATACCTATGATAAAAGGTCCCACACTCATCAATAAAACAGGTAATAAAAGTCATTTACAAAGAATAATGTTTATAAACAAAGAAACAGAGACAACCCAAAAATGTTTTTACAATTCCTTAGCAGTCTTCTTTGATATCCGAGAGGTGTAGTTCACCACGACATACTCATTGAGCCTTAAGTGTCGTAGGTTCGATCCCTGTGTAGAACAAGTGTTATTGTAGCTCAAAAATTTTCGATCTGATAACTTAAATCGGATTAAGCTCCTCACTCCGGTAGACTTTTTCTAGATGGGATTCAAAGAGAAACGACAAATAAACATACATTCCTTAAAAATGAAACTATAAACCATAAACTATACCGTATCTTGAATTCTTTATAAGACCTAGGTGCACTAGAATTTATGATACCTAAATATCATTAATCTTGCCTTGGGTGGGCATTGCATAGATGTACTGATATCGTTCGCTTGACCTAGGGCGTGTGACCGCTTACCTACTTTCAAATAAATTTGTAACTTCAAAGGCTTAAAATACCAAACATATCTATTCATCTTAATCTGATTTTAATTTACTACAGGAATAAAATAAGTATGGGATAAATAGATATTGTTATTATAGAAGACCGTTGTTCGCGACTGTCATCTTGAACATGTCAATTCTTGACAGTCAGTAAGTAATTTTAATTGTGATACTATCCAATACAATCGATCGTTACCAAAATCAGAAACCGTTAATGTGCGTGCCAGATTTGCCAAAATATCAGATCCAGCCTGGTGACAGACAGACAGTAATAAAGTTCTATTTTTGACGCTTTGGGAACAGTAAATAAAATCTCTCAACATAAGACTGCGGGCAGGCGACTAATATATTATGTAAGTGTTAATTTTTTTAAATATTTTTATCAATCATGGGGGTGACATTAAAATAAAAAAGTAAATTAAAAAAGATTAAAAAAAACTAATAATAGATTATTTTTCTAAAAAATACAAAAATAATTAAGTTAGTCTCATTCTATCTCAATCATCTACCTATAGAATACTACAGACTAGAATACTATTTAAAAACCTTTTATTCCGTTTTAAAACATTTTGATTTCTTTAAATCACACTTCTCCAACATTTCAGTCCCTCCCAATATAGCCCCGTGTTCACCCACATTCGAAACCCCTCATAACATGTTATTGCCGAGACGGGAGTCGTACCTGCGACCGAGCATTGTTGCCGCGATGCCTTTTTTAAAAGCACAACAAAGCCACAAGGCATGCATCGTATCGTACTACTGATAGACCTTCCAGTTTTTATTTATACAGGGTGCGGCGATTTTACTTTTTTTTTTCGACAAGTCTGTATTTTATTTGTAATCATATATTCATCTCTTGCTGTTTGCGTATGTGATTATGCGGGATTATTTCTTTCAATGTATAAGAAAAAATGTCGTTAATATAAAAATAACTTATACTTAGTTATTTTATGAGACAAAATTTAATTTTAAATTTGGTGTATTTTACTTTCTATGTAGGTATTGCACAATTTACCAAGCTTATATCAAAATTTCACACTCATAACACATTAAAACAAACAAAAATTCTATTCCTACACTCACTACCAACAACAAAAAATAAAACAATGAAGGAAACACTTCGACTGGCCTGTTGGTCTAGTGGTTAGAGACCCTGACTGCTATACAGGAGGTCGTGGGTTCGATTCCCACCCAGGACAAATGTTTATGTGATGAGCACGATCATTTGTTCTGTGTCTGGGTGTAATTAATCTATATTATGTATGTATTTAGAAATGTAATATATTATATGTATTTTTATCAGTTGTCTAGTACTCATAATACAAGCTCTGCTTAGTTTGAGACTAGATGGCGTTTTGTGAAAGTTGTGGAATATTATATTTTTAAAAACATTCCAAATTCAAAATCTCCATTTTCTTTTTTCTCATCGTGGGCGCCATATTTCTACCGGCCTGTATGCAGCAATAAGGCAGAGTGCAGAATGCTTTGTGTCGCGTACCGACGCTCGGCGGTGTGCACCGGCCTACTGTGACGTCATTTGTGTTTAATTACTAGGGAGTAGTGTAATGGAGTGATGTTGGAGTGATTTTTGAGTTTACTGTAATTATGTTTGTGATTCTTTTATCATTATGTTGGTGCGGACGGGTTTTTTTTATCTGTGGTTTTTGCAAATGTGAAATAATGATGGAAGTATGCACGACAAGATATCTTGATAAATTTTTGTTTTGGCTTGTATGTGATTTTTTATATCTTTTATGATAGAAAAAAATTATATCGTTAGTTATTATGAGTAAATTAACCCTTATTTCGGTAATTAGCAATTATATTGCAGTGCATACAAAAAATACTGATCACTTGTGCATACTAGAATAATCTTTTTTATGATAACCATATTTTCGGTAAAGCAATTAGCTAAAAGTCATCAAAACAACCTGACCAAAAACAAGAAGACATTCCAATTATAAAATTCAAAATCCGAACCAAAAGAAACACAAATAAACCGCGAAATCACTCACCACTTAAACCGTCCAATAGGACAAACATTCGAAATTCAAACAAGCGGTTTACCACTACCTCTTAAACTAAGAATGCTTCAAATGTGGAAGCAAGATGATGCTCTATACGTTAGTATTCCGTCTCTCTTTCGCAAATGCGACTTTTACTTTAAGAGACAGTGCGAGTCCGGGCGTTTTCAACCGTTTTCTCAGTGAGGTCGCCACTAACGCGCTGTTTGCGGATTTTAACCGGTAACCAATGGTCGGGCGGAACTCTGGCTTTGTTTTCACTTATCCGGAATACCCGGGTTGCTCGTTACTCAAATAAGCGAGCGATGCATGTATTGTTAAGGCTTTACCCGGTTGTAAACGACCAGTGTTGCATTTACATAAGTAGGGCGATTAAATTGTATTGGTTTTGCGGAATATGTACGTTATGCTGCTGATTTTTTAATTTTGTGATCAACATATAGGAAAACATATCACCTAAACCTGGATTAGCTAAAGAAAAATGCTCAACATCATCATCACTGTTCATTAGATACAGCCTGGTAATGTACGGACAGACAGACAAGCCTTAAAAATAAGGTTCCATTCTTGCCCTTTGGGTACAAAACTCTAAAAAACTCGCAAAGCATCTTTATAGAAAATTGTTCATTCTCAAGCTAGAAACGGCACTATTTTAGTACAAATACGACCAACCTGTTTCAACACGTTATATAGAGAGTACCAAAAACTTGCCACGTACGCTAAGTACAACAGGGCCCCAATTCTGCCATTTACAATGGCCGATGAAATAATGAAAATAGACTCAAAATGACACTTTTTGTATTCTCTTAAGCATATTTTTCTACACAAAAATTAGAAATTAAGTACGGGGCGGAACACTCATGGTAAATTTTTAATGAATTTCCAAAATTCTTAAGAGAATAGGAATAGTTTTCAAATTTAATCCAACTGCCATTCATTGTTCGGCCGTTGTGAATAGCAGAATCGAGGCCCAGGTACGGCAGTTTATTCGCAACATTATCGAAAAACCGACAGATATTTATCGCTACACGTCAGCGGCTGATTGGACATGTCCACCGAGGCTGGCCATTGTTGCGACATGTCCTGCCACGTCAATATTACTAGACAATGTTTAAATGTTATAAACGTGTTGGTGAAACTGTTTTTTTGGGCTGTTATTTTATTATTAGCCGTAGTTATTGAATTGGTATTTTTCATAGCTAGAGGACTTACGAAGTGGCGAGGGTCGATAAGACAGGATACTAAAGTAGTCTAATTTGAATAAACGCTTTTTGATTTTGAAGTTTTTAGAGGGCTGCACTAATAGCCGAGTGGATGTCACAGTGACAAATTCACCGCCTATGTATAAATACGTCATGAACTGGTAACTAGATAGTTAAAATTTTACAAACGATTTATTTCTATAACCAAAAACAAATACCTAAGACTTCAATTAAGTAATTACAGTAAAAAAAAACAAATAATAATAATAAAATCTAGGTCAACGAGAACGGTAAAATTTTTGATGAACAACCGAGTTTTATTTACCTATTTATGCGGAACCTCTAATTTCATAAGTCCGACTCGCTCCTGACCAGTTTTTGTTGTAAGACGATGACCATACATTAATAAATTTATTTAAAAAACTACTCTATAACAATGTAGTAAGGTATATTTTTCATTCAATAGGAATAGTATTTCCAATAATGATCGGCTCATTGTTCCAATAGGAAGATATAAAATAAATAAAACTAATAACATGCCCATCTTAAAGACAAAAATTACTTAATTATGTAAATATTATTATCTCAAAATTAACTCGACGATTAAACCATTTACAAACATGGTTTTAATGGTCAAAATCGAATTAACGAAGTATCCATTAAACTTAATCACAAGTTATCGAAATCTCTAAGATACAATATCTGTATATTAGTATAATAATAATAAATTGTAGAGATAAGTATATTTCCCGATACGCCCACTATTGGGCTAATATTATTCGTATCAGATCCAAAAGCAATAGTGATCTTAAGTTATATTTACGCGACCAAACTTAGGCCCGATTTCACTAGTCACAGAACTAAGTTTGAGTGATCTAGATCAAAGGTGATGAATTACAATACAATTTAAACTCGGTTAATAGAACTGAGATTACTTTAAATTGATTTCTGGTTCTACATCTGGCACCAAAACATTCAATAATTTTTTGTTCTTGTTTATAACGATAATGTTCGATAGATATTTCTTGATTCTTCACAAAGAATTACGTCTAGGTATAGTTTGTCTATGTATTAATAAACTTCTTTCTGTACATAAGTCTCACTCGACGAGATTGACGTGTAACTTGAATGTTCGTTTGAATGTACTTGAAGCCGTTTTACCGAAAGCTGGTTTACTCAAAAAATCATTAAATATGTATAAGTATTGAGGTATCCGTGTCCGTAATCAAGCCTTCTAGCTGATTGTAGAAATGTCATTACTTACATGACATTTAGTTTCGATCACTGATCAGTCTTGTGAAGTTGACCTGTCATGACGTTACATGAATTGTAGAAATTATACTTGCTGGACGGGCCGTTGATTTAACAACAAGTAACCTCAGATCAGTCCAGGGTTTTAGATCATAATTATTTATAGCCCGAAAAGGTTACCCGCGGTACACAAATTGCAAAGGATGGACATACCCTGTGTTTCAGTCAGTAAAAGTCTGACACTCCCTACCGCTCAACCCAAACCAGGATTAACCCGGGAAAAAACGTGTATGAAAAAGTCTGGCAGTGTATACTAAGCTTTATACTCTATTATAGCTGCGTGGGCATCAGATCGTTGTTGACGTTTTATGGTGTCTTCACTTAAGTATTATGTCGGTTTTATTAGGTTAACCTGATATTTATGTTTCATATTTTACGGGTCACCTACTGTCAGATTCATTTTATTCGGTTGTATATGTTTTTGGTTGTATAAAGTCAAACTGTATGCGGTGCGCACACAACAGTAATAAAAGAAAAAAAAATTGTTTAGGCTTTCAATAGGGACTAAACTATTTAGATACATCTCCCACACTAAGGAACTCCTTGTTGTCTCCCTCCTCCGTGTTTCGGAAGGCACGTTAAATAGTGGGTCCCGGCTGTTATACCTACATCTTTGACTGTCGTTACAGGTAGTCAGAAGCTTGAAAAGTCTGACAGCCAGTCTAAGCAAGAGGTATCGTGTTGCCCAGGTAACTGGGTTGAGGAAGTCAGATAGGCAGACGAACCTTGTAAAACACTGGGACTTAGCTGAAACCGGTTAGACTGGTAGCCGACTCCAACATAGTTGGGAAAAGGGTAGGCCGATGAAGATGACAAAAGAACTCCTTATGTTTTACAAACATTCCAGTCACTTGCACCAAGACACCCAGACTCAGAACAAGCATTTGTGGATCACACAAACGCTTGTCCTACGGGGGGATCGAATCCACAGTACTCACGGAGTTTTGGGAGTGCCGTCAACCTTGATGCTATCCCTGCTGTGAAATTCGAGTATAATCACTTCCTAAAGTTCAACAAATATATGTTTTTTGTATATGGTTTGGGCAATCATTCAATCCTCATGAATACATACCTCTTCGGAGGAGGAAATGGATAATGACAGAATCTATGTTAAGGACGGCAGTATTTCAAAAAAGATCCTTCCTAAACATGTTTAAATTTCTTATTTTATCTAGCCCACTGTGTCCCACTGCCGGGCTGAGGATTCCCGCAAATCCTTCAACGATTCTATCTTCTGGGCCGCATGGAACCATCCCGCGCGGTAAGCGTTAAGATCGTCTCGCCACCACGCATTTAACGTTACGAAAAATTAACTTCAGAACTTACCCTTACATCATTAGCTTATTATTATAAAACACAACAAAAAAAAAACTACGTAAAAATATATAAATTTAATAGTAACGATATAAATGATGAAACATAATATAAGTGAAGTATAATTGAAGTGAAATCGTTATAATTTGATGCCGGCAGTAACACTTACTTAGCTACTGAAGCTTCTTTGACACCGGACACTGTCTTCACCGGGCTCCGTGCTATGGAGAGGGCTACCGTCGGGCAAAATAGTTTTGTCTAACCTTAAGCTAAGTAAAGAATGGAATATATGGAAGTATGGAACGTAGTATTCTTAACATTAACTTATACACAGAATAAAGTGCTTTCTAGGAAATTGAGCCATCGGCCTAGCCTTTTCCTTTTCCAACTATGTTGGGGTCGGCTACCATTTAAACCGGTTTCAGCTAAGTACCAGTGTTTTACAAGGAGCGACTGCCTATCTGACCTCCTCAACCCAGTTGCCTGGGCAACACGATACCCCTTGGTTAGACTGGTTGTCGGACTTTTCAAGCTTCTGACTACCTGCAACGACTTTCGAAGATATAGGAATAACAGCCGGAACCCACAATTTAACGTGCCTTCCGAAACACGGAGGAACTCGTTATGACAAAGATGGTCACCCATCTACGGACCAACCGCGTCAAGGATAGCTTAACCTGTGATCGATTAACTTATGCGGTTATAGTTTAACCACGAGCTCCTCTAGGAAATTGAGTCTTAACAAATTTATAAATACTATTTACAAAGCAAAGACGGCAAGTGCTGTATAAATTACACAATAATAATAATTTTTTTCACGGAAAAAGTCAAGGTAGAGTGTTTACAAACATTTGTTACTTCTTCAAGTCCAAACGTCTTGACCAATTTTGATGAAATTGTGAGGAAGTAGCTGGAAAAACTGACAACATAGTCTTCTTACATCTTTTGTGGGATGAGTTAAGCACAATATTATGAAAAAAACTTGGGCAATTCCGAGTTTCAATTAGTATTTTAAACTTTATAAGTGTAACACAAAAACGCAGATGTATGAAAAACTTAATGCCCCAGCAACCGTAATTGATTAAAAACAGTAAGTCATAAAAACAGATAATTCGTCAGACATACAGTAAACTAATTAATATTAATTACAATAATAACCGGAAAGTTTTGATTGCAGTACATTTAATTAAATTGTATGATTTAATATACCTTTTAGTGTGAATTAATCATATTGAAACATAAT
This sequence comes from Trichoplusia ni, assembly GCF_003590095.1. Classification (NCBI taxonomy): domain Eukaryota; kingdom Metazoa; phylum Arthropoda; class Insecta; order Lepidoptera; family Noctuidae; genus Trichoplusia; species Trichoplusia ni. The sequence goes on from NC_039487.1 coordinate 5,788,751, forward strand.
CATAGATTATAGAATATTAATAGATTGCGGATCTGTGGTCCATAGAAAAAACTGAGTTAAAGTGGATCGGATGTCGATAATTGTATTGCTTAATGTTTGATATAGATAATTACAAACATATCTACAAACCAAGATATGTATATAATAGATTAATATTGACGTTAAGACGATAAGCAGAGTTTTTCACATTACTTATATTATAACCTTCTTTGAGTATTTTCAATTAAAAAGTGTCAACCTCTTACAAAAAAAACATACATTTATTAATTGAACGTTCCAAGTTCACAAGTGTGTGTGGTCAATACAAAATACTATAAATATAATCAGTAGAAAGTCTAGTCAACGCTATTTTATTAACTCAAAAACCTCTCCTACACTTATTCAAATCTCTCACTATTTCATGTGAAGTTCTTTCAATAAATACCTATCCTATTACCTACTAAGTTATTAAATCAACTTAGGAATAAAAATATTAACAATTTGCAACTGATAATTCAATTTAGTTGAATATCAAAATAAATAAGAAGCCTATTCCATGAAATCCTGCCTAGCCCAAGCGCTGTAATTGAAATCGTCTACCGAGGAAACGTTACGTACAATAGATATTTTACAAATGGAAATAAGAGCAGGACTGGGGTCCTACTACTTACTCTCAAATTAAGACAGCTGTAGTTGTGGGAGAGAGACAGCGATAAATCTCGTAGAGCGATGTCTTGCTCCCACAACGCCATGTTTTTAAATTTTCGACTTGGTAGTAGACCATTTGTAATTTTTGTACCCGTCCTTTCTTATACACAGCTAAATTGGTTTTTAAATAAAACTCCTTGAAAAAGGTAAAATGAAGATCCTGTGACTCTTTGGAATATGTATTTTTTGCGGCCATTGTTGCTTTCCCGAGATTGTTTTTTAAATAAAGGACATATGTGTGGAGTTTGACCAAAGGGTTTTACGGTATTTTTAGATTCATTATTTTTAATAAAGGATTCTTTCGTGGTGTGTTTACAGGGAGTGCCATTTTTTACAATGGGAATAACGTTTCATCAGGAAAAAAGTGGTTTTATGTACATATAGAGATTGATCATGATTTAAAATAAGCTTTGAAATTTATTTATTTTTATCTTCAATCTTATTTTAATTGTAACTAGCTACAGATGAGTTATTTTTCTTGCAAGAGTCGTAGAATGCTGTCAAACTTTATCAAACACTTGTCTTGTCTGTCAATTGTTATGCTTTTTATGACTGGTCAAAATTTAGCCCAAAAACACGCTTAATAAGTATGAGTAGGCTAGATTATAAATTACTATAATTACTCAGAATTATTGTTTTATATTATAAAAACAATTTTCTGTTCTCTTTAAGGAATCTGAGGTCAATCCAATACAAAATACGTCACGTCGGCCATTTTTTACAACCTCATAATGATGGTGTCTACGTGACTACGTTTAGGGCATTTTAAGAACGTTTTTAATGCGATGACCTCGTGAATAGACAATGAGGGGATAGTTTTGTCATTCCTGCTTATCCTTGAATATTTAGAATTTATGAGCTCTTCGGACAGTTGTTCATGAATCAAATAAGTAAAATGTTCTTTTTTAAGAAGAATCCAGCTGAGATGATTTTTTTTTATTTAGTTGAACTTTCATGTACAATTGTGGCAGATAGGGGGTACTAAATGCCGCAAGGGATTATCTACCAGTCTACCTTTGAGTCAAACGGGGAAGCAGCTGGAATAGGTATAATACGAAACGATTAAAGTACAACATCTAACTATGGATATTTATGTTTTAGTTAAGTTTAAGGGTCCTTAATCTATCATTTTTATTTTTGTTCGATCCCCATGTAGAACAAACATTTGAACAACGAAAATTATTCTGAGTCTGGGCGTTTCTGCTTAAATATCTGGAAAAAAATCAGCGTTTGTTGTCTTTTTTATAAGTAAATCGTGCACTAACATAATAACTACACAGATTTGTTAAAAACATTATTCATAACTCTCTAACCGCAGTCAGGTAAAAACATTACAAAACTAATCTTACCCAAAATAGGCTTTTCGTAATTTATTTTAAACTGAAACCAAAATCCATTAGTCGGTAATTTGTACGAACATAACAGATAGACAACTACACAAACTTTTGCATGTGTGATGTACTTAAGTGATCACATGAATATTGTATTTTACGAGCTAATTAATTATGCACTATAATTAACGAAAACAAAGTTTGCTATTGGCTTATTAGACTAATTTAGGGGACTATTTTAGATGTCCGGATTAGTACAAAGCTATTTTTAAGTGACTTTAGTTACTAGTTGTTGCTCGCGGCTTTGCCTGCCTGGTATAATCTATGCTCTATACTAATATATTAATCTGAAGAGTTTGTTTGTTTGTTTGTTTGTTTGAACGCGCTAATCTCAGGAACTACTGGTTCAAATTGAAAAATTATTTTTGTGTTGAATAGACCATTCATCGAGGAAGGTTTTAGGTTATATATCATCACGCTGCGACTAACAGGAGCGAAGATACAATGGAAAATGTGAAAACATAGGGAAAATTATTTATCTTAGAGGGCTCCCGTTAAAAAATTCCTAACTTATATCTTCTTACCACGCGGACAGCTAGTATAGAAAATTAATTATATTCTTATACAGTTTAAGACACACTGAGTCTGGGTGTATTTGTGCATGTGACTTGAATATTAGTAAACCCCCGCGACACAAGGATTAAATTCCTTATTAAAATAAAATGTTAATTACACAAAACAAGTAACAACACTGCATTCTAATCAGATACGTATACCATGTCACAATCTATCTATACGATCGAAACCAGGTGCAAAAACTAGCGCATAAGCGTTTTATTATACGAGTCTTATACGATAATGCAATGTAAATGTCTCGGTAACCGTAATCCGGTATAATTTGTTGTTATTTATTACAATTTACAAGGAAATTGCTTTTTACAAAGAAGAGAACCTTAAGGTGTTGGGATAATAACTCAATTCAGGAGATAGGGATGTGACATGACTTGTAATATCGATAAAATTAAAAAAAGAGATCGGCTTAAAAAAAAAAAACGGTTTACTCACGCATATTTATCGAGAGCTCCTGACTTGTTTTAAAGCGGTGATCGCACGAAAGTTATTAAAATAATATGCCAGATTGTTTTAAAAGAGTAATTTATGGATTTTCTTGCCGGTTGATCTCCATAGGAATGACATTTTGGAACCGCGCAATTACTGTTAAGTTTTAAAAGTGCCTCATACGGCCTACTTGGAATGAAGTCGACGGTTTTGGTTTTCTATAGCACTGTACTCTAAGTCTCGTTTTCATCATCATCATCATCATCATCATCAGTTAAAGATTGCTGCGCAAAGACCTGATGATAAAAAATTTCAATTATCAATTTTGATAATATCATCTTTTAATTATACTACTGCAGGTATAGGCCTCGACCCATAAACAAAATAATTAATTGTTGAGCATGTCTATTATTAATGTAAACACTGGTGTCTGTAGTCCTGAATTGTTTGAGTTTACGTTGTTGATGTACCTTAATCTATACTAATATATAAACTTGAAGAGTTTGTTTGTTTGTTTGTTTGTTTGTTTGAACGCGCTAATCTCAGGAACTACTGGTCCAAATTGAAAAATTCTTTTTGTGTTGAGTAGACAATTAATCGAGGAAGGCTTTAGGCTATAAACCATCACGCTGCGACTAATAGGAGCGAAGATACAATGGAAAATGTGAAAAAAAAACAGGACGGGTATAAATCATAACTTACATCTTCTTCTACCCACGGGAACGAAGTCGCGGGTAACAGCTAGTAACAAATAAATCTATACTAATATATAAAGCCTAAGAGTTTGTTTGTTTGTTTGTTTGAACGCGCTAATCTCAGGAACTACTGGTCCAAATTGAAAAATTATTTTTGTGGTGAATAGACCATTCATCGAGGAAGGCTTTAGGCTATAAACCATCACGCTGCGACTAATAGGAGCGAAGATACAATAGAAAATGTGAAAAACAACAGGGCATATATAAATCATAACTTATGTCTTCTACCCACGGGGACGAAGTCGCGGGCAACAGCTAGTAAGTAAATAAAATGCTTGATCATTGATCAAAATTACTAAACGATCAATAATATGGCAAAAAATAACCTCTAACCTACTAAACTAATGACTCCATTACCAAACCATTACCTTTCCTCTCAAATATAAATTCTACCAACATTTTGAAGCACATATCTTCCTGTTTTCTAATACACAGTAAAACGCTGACATAGTAGAAACGCTAAATAATGAACTTATGTACTTACGCCGTGGGAGCTTTTGCCTGAATATGCATATTTTAAGTATATAAAGTGACATAAATTTGTAGCGTATTTTAACATTATAGAAGATGTTTTAGGTAACTCATCTACTAAAAACCGGTCCAATAAGAGTTAGACTTTGATGAGAGGGTTCCGTGCAAATTTTAAACTTAAGAAAAAAACATATTTGTGAAAGAAAAATCACCTATCAAATTTATGACCGTAAAAATCATCGCTTAACCTTGATCCTTATTTTCAATATTTGTTCTTAAAGCAGTAACAGAAATACATTATCTCCAAAAATTTGCACCACCCAACTATTCCATTTCATGAGAAAAGGCCTGGTAAAAGAAGGTCCGACAGACAGCGGTGCCTTAGCAATGGAGTTTCGTTTTTACTCCTTAGCTAGGGATCCCTAAAAACACTGGTGTGACCTAAATTCCAGAATGTAGTTCCATTTCTTGTGAAAACAAGATAGGTACATGACTATATATATCTCTTTGTTCTTGGTCTTGCCAAATACCAGTTCTGCATGTTTTAATTCTGACTTATGTTTAAGTCTTGTCGTAAATATGTTGGTTATACTTTAAGTAAAAAGGTTTTTTTTTTGTTATTTGGATGGGTAATACTCTTATTATTTTTGTTAACAAATGTAAAGATTTAACTAAGGATTAATATTCGTACTTATAAAAAAAAATAGTTTTTGGATATCTGTGTATCTTTTAGCAGCTAAATCACTAAAACAATTTTAATAAAATTAAGCATGAGGACTTCGGAAAAAAGATTTAAGATTTTCCCTAACAACCGACATTCATATGTAAGCTGGTAAAAAACTATTATGAATAAAATGCGGTATCGATCAAAACCCATAAACGTCGAAAATTCTCGCCACAATCATTAATTTCCCTACTCTATCGATACACCCAAAGCACATCACTACCCCGTAAAAATAAAGCTGTTAGTTTTAGGGTGGGGCTATTTCGCAATCGTAAAGCGTTCAAGTCGAACGCGTCGGCGAAGCTTATCCCAGCCTAATGACCTCTAACATTGTATGTAACAAGCTGTTATGCTATAGATATACCTGTTCCTAAAGTAACTGTTATTTTTTGTTAACGTACCTATATATTTTTTAAAGTAACTGTTACCAATACTATGTACCGTACTTAGTATTTGTACTAGGTTACAAGGGATACTATGGTTCTTTTATTATTTAGATTCGTACTAGATTACTAGCCGAGTCCCAAGATTGAATGTACCTTTTTTCTGTTCTCATTTCTCAATACAATCTATTTTTATATCTGTTGTCCAATAATTTCGGTTTTATGGAGAAATATTTGTTTTGATAATTAAAATCTATGTAGTATCTACTGGTAGTATATACCCTTGCTGGAGAAATCGTAAAATATTTATAATATTATTAAGCTAGAACGGACACGGCCAAAATAATTATAACCATGCTATTTACTCGGCACACAATAATCAATAAAAAAAAATTGCCTTATCAGGCACTGAATTCGATAAAACTGAAAAAAAAACTCCAAAGGCAAACCAGAAAATATTTCATCAATTCCACTTATATGCAAAAAAAAATGTATACCCACGATAATTCTAAAATACTAGTCTATGACAACTTCAAATAAAACCCAGTACATACTATCAAACACCTTGACAACGAACAATAATAATTTATTTGTAACACCGCTCGATCGCGTGTTTCCAATGTTTTATTCAGCTGTAAGTACCAGCCCACTGAAATGCAAGCCCTAGTTAGAGTTAACATTAAAAATGTAATGATTCAATCGTTCCAAGTAACAGGTCTATCGCTTCGATACAAGAAACCCCTTACTATTAGAATATAGGGTTAATTAAAATTAGAAATTAAACGAAATGTGTAAATGTATTGAATATTGAATTACTATGCCACGAGGTGTTATCTGTAGATAAAAAATTACATTAATAACAGTATGCTTGTATTGTTCTGGAGTGCAAACAAGCGCCTTGTTAGCGCCAAATGTTATCAAAATTGATCCAGCCTTAACCTACTTAAGCTGCGGGAGATCACTGATGTCCATTGACTTTACCAAATTTTGTCAAAATGTAAAGCTGCTTCAGGGTAAGGGCTGAACAAACACAAGAAACTTTCGTTTTAACAATTTTTATGAAACATGTAAAGGTAAAAATATGTCCAAGGAAGGACACTCGCATTTCTAATGAATACAAAAGAAACTAAATTAAAATCGCTCAATCCGTTCAAGAGCTATGATGCCACAGACAGACAGATAAACAGACAGTCACCTCTGACACCTTCTTTTTTGCGTCAATAATTAAAAACAGTTTTTCAGCCCAAGAATAACCCGCCTACTATAATATTGAAAACATTTCGATTTGTTCCGTGGTACCGGTATAGCGTGACTGAGCACCACAAGATGGCGTGCACCACCTTAATAGTTTGACACTGCGTTCTGCAATACTGATTGCATACAAAACATGAGCTGCTAATACTGCTAATAATACATAGAGATTCCAATCTATTGCAAGTTGCGTCAAATTGCAAGGAATTTTGTAAGGTTATTGGGTATGAATGATTGAATGATTTTAGTTGCGGTTTCGAAGTACCTACTTGTAATCACTGTATCATATAAATATAACAATACTAGCTGTCCCAGCAAACGTTGTTTTCCCTAATAAATTATTTCTAGTTGTATGTAGTTTTTAATGCCACATAATATAAAAAAAAAAATCGTCCAAAAAACCACTTAGGGGTATGAAAAATAATTGATAGTCGATTCTCAGACCTACTGAATACGCATATAAAATTTGGTAAAAATCGGTTAATTCGTTTCGGAGGAGTACGGTAACTAACATCGTGACACGGGAATTTTATATATTAGATTTAGTCAAATATATTTCCTTTATCATGCACTTTTGTCGTCAATGGGTCTAATTTTCTATTTAGTACTTAATCCCGTATTTGATAATTATTCAAATGCACAACATACAGTATTATTTTACATATATTTATTTCTGAGATCTCTACTTCATAACCTAGATAAGCGCATTTCTAGGTAATTTGAAGGCATTAATTGCTTCTAGAAAAGTCTTAAGTTCATGTCTTAATCCTGCAGTGAGTACCTACATTATTAAAGGTTATTCCAAGAAGTCTTACCACTTCAAAATAGTCGTAACACATTGAAAATGTAACTTATTTTGTTAATTTTAACAAATTGTGTTCTTTGAATAGATTGCTAATGAAAAGCTTGCTTTGAAATAACCAAATAGGCATTTTTATGCCCACTGAATAAGCTTTCTTTGCATTTCGTGCAACAAAAGCTCGTTCAATATAAAGTCAGAAAATTTTTGGAAAAACACTAAAATTATCACAATTCTGATTAAGGCTGACAACGCACCCGTACAAGTTAAACAAATTTGCAAGAAAAGAATTACCCATTATGACACCAACCTATTCTTGGACTCCATTTTTATTTTCATCATTTGTCGTTCATCATCTGTGACGATAATTTAAAAACTTAGGAACTAATCCTCGGTAATTTCACAAAATACTCTTTGGTTACAAAACCCTAAAAATTATCAAGAAAATAATCTTGTTCTCCAATATCCCTAATAAAATGTACCCTCAAGTCAACTAAACAAAATACTTTTAAGAAATGTCCAACAATCAGCACTCTATTATTTTTATTGGCGATGTCTCATGCGGTTGCTGCCGGTGACTCACTGTCTGCCATCAAGCTGTGCTCGCCACGGGTGGCCAGACCACCAACAGAACCAGATCTCCCACACCCCCCTCTTAACGATCAACAACGCCCAACGAAGGCAAACCCATCACAATACACAGTTCAAGCTAAACTGGTCTCCAAAACTTTTGTCTTGGCCCATTGAGTGCGATCTGTCAGCATGATTTTTTGCTTCACAATCTTGAACTCTATTCCCTGATTTTAAGGATGTTTCAAATTTTTGTTGCATTTTCTTCGAATGGATTTAGTTGGATAATTATATTGTTTGACCCGCTACTGTGAGATGTTTTGATTTAAGGTTAGTTGGTAATTTGTCATCGGTGGTGTGCAAACAGGATGGCATTTGTTTGGACGCAAGTGGAAGTATATTGCTGCGTCGGATAACTGGTATATATCCTTGATAAATGGCTTTATCGTGGTCAATATTTGTAGAACTAATCTTCGTATAAATTAAATTCGCTGACACTGTTCAGTCTCAAATAGTTATATCTACACTTCTATTATATAAAGCGATTTAGTAGAAGAGTTAGAAAAAAAATTACTAAGAGTTTGATTGTTTGTTTGAACGCGCTAATCTCCAATTGTGCAATTTGAATGATTTCACTATTTGATAGATTCAAAAATGGGGAGAAGATGCGAGCTTGAAAATAGTTATCCGAGTCTCATACCTGACACGCGAATTTTATAGATTATTGGATGTAGAAAACTTTAGAAAAGAAAGATTTTCAGAAAACACTTATGTAACAGCTAATGATGACGATGATTTCTTTACAAAACGTTATCAACTCTTGTATTATCTATACTTACAAGTCAACCCATTTTTAAAACACCTTTCAACCCCCACGGGAAAAACTAAATAGACCACAATGTGCAGCTAATAGGCAACAAAAAAGTGTAATAGTCAGAAGTCATGTATATTTCCAGAGTTAAAGTGGGTTAACCAATCGATGTTGCATATCAAATGCGCCAGTTACTGAGACGTACATTAATAACGGGTCAATAACGATGTAGACCGTTCAACGAAACTACGGGTTAAGTTTTATGAGAATGAAAAAAGTATAGAACATTAAAAAAAATAGAAAAAAAGCTACAATATTTGAGGTTATCTTCTTCTTCTTCTCTTCTCTTCTATATATATAAAAATGAAATGCTGTTCGTTAGTCTCACTAAAACTCGAAAACCGCTGAACCGATTTAGCTAATTTAAGTCTTGAAATATTCGTAGTAGTCCAGGGAAGGTTTAAACGGTGAGAAAATAGGGAAAAATGCTGCAAAAAAAAACAAGAACTGTAAAATAACCACGAAATCTGGTACTACGCGGGTGAAACCGCGGGCAACAGCTAGTTTTCTTATAAAAAATTTCATGCTTTGACTGAATGAAAAAGAAATTGACTTTTAAAAACAATACTTACTTTAAAAAGACGTTGATACAGTTACTTGTAATCTCATGTTAAGTCACTTAACCGTATATTTCAAGTTTTACAATTATTTTTAGAATATAATATAGCTTCAAACGTGACGTATCTAATTTCATCTCGAGGAAGTCGGAACTTTAAATATTGGAAATCTAAAACGGACTAGTCAGTGAGCCGGCGGCGGCGTGGGGATTAATTCTTGACTTTTGTATGCCTATGCCTATCCAAGCAACATATACCGGAAACTATTAAAATAAATTAGAAAACCCAGAATTCTTAATACAAATCTACATGCAAGAAAAGAAACTTCCAATTAGTACCTAACTACTCCGTAACAAAGTATTCCCATCTAAAACGAAACCCTACAAGAATAGTTTATAACAAAACACATTCTCAGACAAAACGTTTCAGCGAAAGGCTTTCATGAGGCTCGAAGCCCAGTGGCCTTGAGCCCTCGTGAGGCCAATGCGCTGGCCTGTGAATGATTTATACCCTGTTTTATTCTTCATAATGTCTGAAGGTAGAGTCGAGCAAAACTTCATTGTTACAAACTTCTGATCGAATCGACTTACTTTCGAGATTTCCCGAGATTTGTCCCATTTGATTTTTCGGATATTTTTCGATTTTCTCCCAACTATAATTTTTGGAATACAAGTGGAATGTTCATTTTGGGATGTTCCAAGAATTTCTTGCAGAAGTTTTGGTCTGATATTTGTTAACGTCTCATTTCACTAGTATGAGTGGATGTTTTTGGATAACTCTTTTGCCTAACTGTCACGTCTTCAATGTGATTTATCAGATACGGTTTTGGGAATTTGTCTTACTACTAAGAATCGCCTATTGAATAATCTGTAAAATAAATGTAAAGTCTGTGTTTTTCTCTAAATAAATATTTTGCAAAAATATGACAAATACAGCATGCGTTTTTCCTCAAATATTGCTTTTCAAATCGTAACAAGCTCTATATTAAAAACAAAATTCGACATCGAACTCCCACTAGTATTTACCTTCCCATTGATTGGTCTATACTGAAAAACAATACCAGAACTTACATCTGCAAAATATAGCCTTACTACTTACAGGGATATTTCTTGGAGCACCCAAAACATTCAATACAAGAGTTCAACGGAGCGAAATGCCTACAATGTCCAGATATACCAAATAAATATAATAAATGCGCAATTCTTTACTTCTGGCTGTAAAAGTGTCGGACGCACGTGCCCTTGAACGACCTCCACCCTCAGGAATTGATGTCGGGCTACTAGTCCATTTGTGATGACCGAAATTTGTAATGTTGATGTTTTTAATTTTTTGTCATTTGTTTTCGGGTTTTTGGGATGTCTGGATACGGTACAGCTAGAATATGTTTTGACTTTTGTAACGTTTTAATGAGAGACTCGCGACTTTCAGGGCTCATAAGATTAGAAAACGGACAATAAACATATTTTTTATATTTGAAAGAAAATTAACAATCATCACGGTTCATGAGATAGAGCCTGCGTTTTGGAAGCCCGAACAAGTCACCTACTTGATGGGGCTTGTAATTGCAACAATGTACCCTAATCCAGTACATCAAAGCCACAACCAGATTATCAGCCATTTTCCAGATTTTCAGCTTAAAATATGGGTCCTAAGATCACCCTTCCATTCACCAGATGTCATCCTCATAATTTATCCGTACAAGCTTTTCTTTTGTGTAAAACCTTTCTTAGTATACCTAAATTACACATTTTCCAACACCCGAAGCCTAGATTTAAACGTTTCAAGGTGACCTTGAGTCACGGTCTTTGAGCACAAATAATTGGATCGTCTATCAATTGAGGTTTCTCATACAAAGACGGCGGAGTAATTTGAAAATGAACGTGTGTTTCTTGATCCATTATTAACGTGCCTATCAATTATTTAATTTGGACAGTGTAATAGTTCTGGCGCCAAGTCCTTATAAGGGAGACATGATGGCGTAGTATATTTATAGATGATTTGGTTTACATCTGTCATTTGTATTATTATTTTATTCTATTTTTAATTTGGATGGACGAGGTTCTGCCCAAGTGCTACTTCTGCAGTGTAAAGTTCATCTAAGGGTTGTTTGTAAAATATTGTTCTTAGCGATAAGACCGCCCATTGTAGCACCATATAACTACCTATTTATAGTTGTTTTTGAGGTTTTGGTAGAGACCACAGCCTTACACCTTGTGTCGACTTACACAGCTTTCCAGCCAAACTTAGTACCAGAATTTAATGATAGGTAATGTATTTTTTTTATGGTGAATGACGTAGACAAGCCAAAATAGTAAAAATGACACAAAAATTATACAGTCTAAATGCAGGAGAGCTTTTTATTGTTATTAGAAAAACTTTCAATTTAAAACAATAAATCTTAAGCTTACATAACAATTAAGATTGCTGCCTACACTAAAACCAGAAGCGGCCGCAAAATAAACTTATTCCACAATATTTTATACTATTACTCATAAACTTAACCTACAAACAGTGCGGCCAAGAAAAACCATTAAACCATACATTTATTATGATCCAAATGATGTGTCGTAAAAATGGACGTAAAATTATCGTTGACTTCGCAAGTCTACTATATTCTGTAGGTGGTGTAAGAGTCCATGGCAGAAAAAAACTCGAATCATTTTTCAAAAATCGTTTTTTTTTTTATAAAAAAAATCCCGCATCCTTGTATCGGGGGGGCACGTGATTTATATATTTGTAACCCCCTCCCCAACGGGTTACAAACATACAAATCACGTGCACAAAGACACCCAGACTTAGAACACACACTAATGGATCACACAAATGCTTGTCCTACGCGGGGATCGAACCCACGACACGTCGTGCTCAATGGCCCGTCTGGATGTCGTTTAAAGCTGCAACAAGATTAACCTTCTTTAGCGCAGTCGGATAAAAGTAGACAACATGTCAATGTGAGGAGTCATCTACCTCCTACAAACACACTCACGTATTTTTGCATTTACAATATTTACAATGGAGAGTTAAATCTTTGTCGGGAGGTTTCACAAGACACCCAGAACAAGCAATTTTGGATCTCATTTGTGTTGCAAACGTTTTTTGCACGATTTTTGCATCAGTTATTCATGCCGCTGTGACCCTGTAAGGAATACATGAAGTGGCCGTAGAAGACAATATAGGTACCCTCCATAGCAAACATAGGTACTAGACCGATATTACACACACAGAACCAAAACAACTACCTATCCTTTAATACAATACCCAGAAGCTAAAACTTAAAAAAAACCTTTGCATATTAACATCATCGATCAATAATGTTTGACACTAAGAAAACCATTTTCACATTCTTAGAAACGGCCTAATCCACTCCCCGGGGATCGAACCCTGGAACTTTGTAAGAAGGTTCCCGAGCCGCGTGTCGTACTAAACGTGTAAATGGATGGTATCTATCAGTCAATTTGTTTAGAGTGCCACTGTGGAAGAATTTAATGTACTGTTTTTCGTTTTTCACATATTTTCATTTTAACTATATCGTGAAACTTGATTTTTAAGCTTTCTTGTAGGTCTCGTATTTGCTGCTGTCTGAACAATTTCAAAAGGCGATAACTAATTTATTTTTAAAATGTTTCGCGACGCAAAAGAACCTCTTGACAAGTGTTATAGCGGCAACAGAAAAACATTATCTGTGATCATTTCCACTGCCTATCACTGTTAACGAGATACAGCTTGTTAACTGTTGGACGAACAAACAGCTTTAGTAGGCTAGGCTAGGCTCCTAGTAAGCTTCCGTTATACTAGGAGCGGAAAGAAAACCGTTTTCAAGACCTTCACATCATCTATAACACTTAATTTGACACACCTATGCTTGAACAAAACATAAAGAAACTCTAATAAAACCGATGCAGAGATTTCGAGAATATATGTCTAAATTTCCATTCATCAAAACAAATAATATAAACCATTTACATTTATCAATTCAACAACAAAACAGCAAAGAGAACAATTCATATAATTCTAAACTCATTGACTACCCAACCGGCAGAGATCAAAAACAGAACCGAGTATCGTACAGCGAGATATTACAGTGTCAATGGCAGATACAATGTTTTAATAGAATTACTGTGATGTGGTATTCGGCTTGCCGATCGCAATTTACATGTTAATATCCCATTAATTCTACCTTTCGCGAATAAATTATTGGTGGTAATAACATTACCTTTATATTACGATGTTTTCGACAGTTCCATTGAAAAAAATTAATGATTAAAAGTGAAATCTTTTGTTAATTTAATTGGTATGCATTCGTTCGTCGACAGATCTTATAGGCTTCAGTTTTCAACAACGCGTGGGTTTATAAAACGCATTTTCTGAAATACCGAATCGTAAATTATGAAGAAGGCAACTCTATAACCGACGTTAAAAAGAAACAGTTTCTCAATTAGTCTGTATTTTGCTGTTAGTTCCCTCGGAATTCAGACTAGGTGAACAGATTCTATGATTCTTCTTTTTCATTTAACGCAAGAAACCTGTCATTTGATCCCATAAAATCGATCAAGAATCCTCATTTAATTCATCGAGATGTCTAAGTAGTTTCTGTTTAAATGAGGTTGTATAAAAAAAAATTATTTCCTTACAACGCTCTACAGCTGGAGAATCCCCTAACCCCCTTTAGCCCCACCACTTGAAACAAGCTGGTGTTTACTTATATGTCAAAAATGAACAAAAAATATAATGTTAGTCAATCAAAATGTTTTCAAACTCACGTTTCACGCTTGCTTGGCCACTGAAACGTTTTCAGATGGCGTCTGTCTGTCAGTGCTGTGTGACGTCATAGCCTGTTTCTGACGGCTGCGTAATTGCCACGTAGTACGATAAATATGAAGTTACTTATTTTTTGAGGCTCGTTACTTGAGGTTAGTAGGTTGTGATGTGGTACTTATAACATACTTCATCTTCATCAAAATACGTTACGATATCGACTTTAATACAACCCAGTTGATTCTCAAATCAGTTTAAATAAATAGGGATAAGGATTGGGTTATAAAAATAATTAAATAGGGATCGATAATTTTAATAATTAATTAGAAATTAGTTTAAAATTTAAAAGAAGACGTTTGATAGAAATACCTGTGACGTAACGACTAGGCAAACGTTGTTTTCATTTAATGTGATTTAGCCCAAATCACTAAAAATCATCGAGTTTGTTAATATTTAATTGACGACAGCTATGTAAATGTTTTTGTTCTTAAAAATAGAAAATAAACAATTTTAAAATTATATATTTAAAAAAATCCAATAAATGATTAGATTTTACTGTCAAGTAGGTATAGAATATCAAGAAAGATAAAGATAAAGATAAAGATAAAGATAAATTTATTTGTTAGAAAACAGTGCATTAAGGTGTTACATATTATTATAACTAGTATCTTGTATTCTACCATTACTGGTGTACAAATCTTAAACTTATAAACTAAGAAAAAAAAAAACAACAAATATAGGCCAAAATTATATAACGCGAAAGGATGTATAAATATTTTATAGATAAATTTCAGGAGAAAAATTATCATTACATTATACAATCATATTTTAACAAATATATTACATTGTATCACTTAAGTATTCATTTACAGTGTAGTAACACTTATCAATCAGCATGGCAAATAATTGTTTTTTAAATATGTTCAATGTTTCATTTTTATAGTTATTAGGTAATTTATTATAAATTCTAATAGCCATGCAATACGAGTTTTTACTGAACATTGCTGTGCGTTGTTTTGGTATATGAAGTTTGTATTTATTTCTACTATGTCTATTATTGATATTACAGGCATTTTCAAATAAGTATTGATTTTTATAAACAAACACACATATCTCATAAATATACAGGCATGGTAGAGGTAGAATATTATATTTTTTGAAAAGTGGTACACAACTGTCTAGATAATCAGCTCCACATACAGACCTGACACATTTTTTTTGGGCTCTGAAAGCTCTTATTTGTTCAACAGAGTTACCCCAAATTACTATTCCATAGCGTAAGATGGAAGAAACGTAACCATGATAGGCCCAAAGTGTCGCCTTGATTGTAGCTACCTGTCTAAGTCTGTTTAATACATATACATAGCTATCCAATTTCTTGCAAATTTTATCTATATGTTGTTTCCATGTACAATATTGATCAATATTTATACCTAAAAATGACGTTGACTCAACCATGTCTATAATTGTATTGTTTTGAGTAATATTTAATTTAGGTGGATAAC
Organism: Trichoplusia ni; assembly: GCF_003590095.1. NCBI lineage: Eukaryota > Metazoa > Arthropoda > Insecta > Lepidoptera > Noctuidae > Trichoplusia > Trichoplusia ni. Next base: position 5,804,469 of record NC_039487.1, read on the forward strand.
TATTACGCGTTTTGAATTGAATAATTTTTGTTTTATTGATGTTAATATTCAAATTATTATCATCGAGCCATTTAATTATATTATTTAAACTCTCATTTATTTCATTATTATACGTATTTTTGTTTTCACAATTAATCAAGAGAGTGGTGTCATCTGCATATAGCACACATTTATATTTTGTGGAGTCCGGTAAATCATTTATATACAGTAGAAAAAGCAGAGGGCCCAGAACACTGCCTTGCGGTACACCACAGCTGTTCAGTTTAAAATCAGATTGTTGTGCGGTTTTTTGATTTTTTGAAGTATGCATTATTTCTACACATTGATATCTATTTGACAGGTAGCTCTCGATCCATTTTAGAGCATTACCTCGGATGCCGTATTTTTCGAGTTTTTGTAGCAAGATATTATGAGCAACGAAATCGAATGCTTTAGACATATCAAGAAATATAGATATGATAGGTATTTTTCTATCTAGAAACTCCGTTATACTTTTAACTAGACTAAAACAGGCTAAGGTTGTTGTGAAGTTTTTCCTGAAACCGAACTGTTCCGGCTTTAAAATTTTATATTTTATAAGAAAATTATACAAAGTATCATAAAAAGATTTTTCAAATATTTTGGACAATATTGGAATCAACGTTACCGGGCGATAGTTATTCATATCATTTTTTTCCCCCTTATTTTTATAGAGTGGTTTTACTACAGAATATTTTAGTCGAGTTGGGAACTTGCCTTCAAAAAATGATAAGTTAACAACATGGCAAATTGGACCTGACAGTTTTTTGGAACATTTCTTGAGCACTTTTGTGTTAATTCCGTCATATCCTGTCGAATTGGTATTATTAAGTGAATTGATAATTTTTTGAATTTCACTATCATCAATAGGGCTCAGAAATATAGTATTTGTATTCGTATTAAAATTATGTTGTGTGTTAAAGTTTTTTCTTTTATTATTCTGCGTTATATTTATAAAAAAGTCATTAAAAGTATTCGCTATATCTGCTGGATCGGTCAATTCTGTATTATCGTATTTAATTTTACTTATATCCTTTTGATTATTTTCTGGCCCACAATTAGTCTTAATAATTTGCCAAGAAGCTTTGCATGTATTTTTTGATTTCGTGATGAACTTAGTGTTCTGCATTTTCTGAGCCTGTAGTGTACATTTCTTTAATATTTTACTATATATATTATACTTTTTCAAATTATCCTTTTTATTTGTTGAAGATTTAAGGTAAACCTGATATAGCTTCCTTTTATTTATGCAAGCTTTTTTTAGGCCTCTCGTTATCCATTTATTTTTGATTGGCTTATTAATATTTTTTACTTTTATTATCGGAAAGCATAAGTTGTAAAAAAGTATCAGAGTGTCGTGAAAGATGTTGAAAGCTTCATCAACATTTTCTGTTTCATAAACATCATTAAATGAGAGTTCATTAATGCATTCTAAAAACTTGTTTATGTTTTCGGTGCTGTAGTCTCGTCTTTTTTCAAACCAGAATTGTTTGCTTTGCATTTCATTACCACAATAGGACTCAAACGATATGGTTTGACCCGTTTCATGATCTGATAGTGCTAGGAAGGGTGTGTTTGACTTTACTTCAGATAAATTACTGACTATGAGATCTAAGCAAGCATCCTTTCTAGTTGGTGTTATTATATGACATTTCAAATTGTAATTTTGCAGTAATGAATGAAGTTCTTTGGTGTTATTATTCTGTTTTGTCAAATCTATATTCCAATCGCCACACAATATAATCTTTTTATTCGGCTTCTTTGTTAGTTTATTTAGCAATTCATTAAGGCGTTTTAGAAATATTGTTGCATTTGCGTTTGGTATTCTGTAGATGCAAACAACATATATTTTCAAAGATACGATTTCAACACTACAGTATTCAAAGTGAAAAGGTATAGGTTCTCCAAGTTTGAGTATTTTGCAATCTAGACTTTTCCTAACAAGGACACAGGTGCCACCCCTGCGTTGGTCTGCTCTACAAAAAGATGAGACGAGCTTATAATTACTTAGTTTAAGATTAGACTCAGTACCTCGTTTTATGAATGTTTCCGACATGCATATGATATCAATTGGGCCTTCCTTTTTTTCTAAGTCTGAGATAGTTATTTCAAACAGTTCCTTTTTATTGAGGATTCCCGCTATATTTTGATGTAGAAGTGTGTAATTTTGTTTTTTATCCTCGAAAAAATGCCTTTTCTTTGATTTCCTTTAGTATTTGTATACTCAGATCGACCTCACAATCAATTGGATATGTTTGAATGTCTATCAGTAATCGTTGGAAGATATTGTCGTATACACATTTTATGCCATAGTTATTAATTTTTCCTGTACTATTAGAAAACGATTTGAATGAAAGATCATAATTTGTGTCAAATAAATATGCATAATTATAATGTTCGACATCCATCCAGAGTAAATTATTAAACATTTCTATTTTGTAATTTAGTATCAAAGCGCCTCGTACAAATGTCGGGCAGCATATTATAATATTTGTGTGGGTTATAGGTTTTAAAGTTTCCCTAATCAATTTTACAATCTTAATTGGGTCCTCAGTGCCCTTAAAATCTTGATCACCTATCATGATAATACAGAAATCGTCCATATTGAAATCTTGTAATTTATTATGAACATTCAACAAAAGGTTATTTAAACGACTGTTAGGAGATAAACAACGAAAATATTCAAAATATTGCGAGTAAGTGTTCTCCAATACGTCCTGTATATTACCATTCTGATTCCAGTTGCTCAGTATACATAGTTTCCTTTTTTTCCTACTCGTAGCTCTCTTTGGTGTTGTGTTGATAGGGCTGGTAGGGCTGGTAGGCATAGCTGGTGACCTTGGTTGTTCATATGTTTGCTTGTTGCAGTTTGCGTTGTTCGAGTTGGTTTCCTCGTCCAATTTTTGTAATGTTTGGGGAGGTGATTTTCGTGGAGTTGAATTTTTTATTGTTCTAGTTGGAGTACAAATTCTGCTTTTGCTATTCATTCTATTATCAATCTCATTTTTAGTACTAATTTCTTTCAATTGTTTTTTTAAATCTGAATTTTCTAATGACAAATTACTTATTTCGTTATGGGCTGTAGATAGTTCCAACTTCAAATTCTCTATTTGTGTTTTTAATTCCCTTACATTTTGTGTATTGTTTTCGTCGTCTGGCATGCTGCAAGTGCTGACATCTATCGTTGAATTGTTGGAACTCGTAGTGACGTCGTTATCTTTGGAATCCGAGAGAGATTGTGTCCTTTTCTTTCGTCTAAATGTAATAGTATCGAAGAAATCCATCTTTCACGCTCAAATCCGTACGAGTCAATGATCAGTGCTTTTCGAAACTTTTAAATTGATACAAAAAGACGATGCAATTGGCGCGAGGCGAACTCACGACTCCGTACATGTAATTCCTCGCTATTACCACTGAGTTAATTTTGCGTTAACATTTGTGGTGAAATACTTGTTGTATTTCTCATTTATTTTTATTGAACTTGCAGCTCTGTTAGTAGGTACCCACGGATATCGGAATGGAACGGTAGACGTCACTCAGCCGTTTGTTTTTGGATATAAAATGTCACATTCCTAACATTTTTGCACAGATTTTGGATTTTTTTTTTTTCGGATTGTATGTATTAATGTTTTTGTTGTTTTTGTTATGTATTTGTTAATTTGGGTTTTTTTAACACTGTTAAATAGTAGTATTAGTTCCTTTTTTTGTTGTTTTGACCACTGAAGTACTGTGAATTTTTATTTCATATTTATAAATCGTCTATGGCATTTCAATATAGGAACACTGTTTTTTTTTTCTTTATATTCGCAGTTGACACGTCACTGTGTTGCACGCTGATATCGCACGTATGTCAAGTGCATAACCGTGAAAGTTCCGTGCACTCCGTTCGGCGCCGTTGTTGCAGTAGATTTAAATTTTTAAAATAAGTGTCAATGACCTTTAAGCTTCTTAAAAACTTTAAAATTCACTTTATACACACATATTCTTGTTATTTAGAGCATTTATTGAGTTTATATAGTTCTATTTATTGATAACTAAGTTATTTTAACACTTTGAGTCACTGGTTTAAAGTATTTCGGCGGGATTTTTCGAAAATTCACTTTTTGACGCACGTAATTCAAAAGTTTTTTCAATTCTGCTTTTATTGAAGATAGAGTGGATAGTTATTCCTCACTACATTTCCACTTGTGCACTGCTTCTAAATATATCGTTTAGGTACTAGATAATCGTAAATTTAACATTTAAACTATTTTTAATAATATTTTTACACGGAGCTAATGTACTCGTGGCGACAGCGCCATCTACCTTTCTTAAGAGACAAACTTATACTTTCAAAATATTTTTATGATATATCAAATAATTTTCCTTTTTAATACCTCATCATAAAACTACCATTAATACCAAAACACCACATTTTCGATCCACATTACAATGGGATTCGGAACCGAATATCTGAGTGGTAGGTCAGTGGGGCAACACCATAAACTGTAATAAATCCAGCTCTTGACTTTGACAAATGGTAGTGGTGATACCACCAAACGGGAACGCTACAATGGAAAATATTATGGTAATAGTCCGAGATTGGGTTCCGAAAATAATTAAGGATGTCATTAATTTACTGAGATTTTATGTTTTGATTGAAAGGGAGAGATTAAAAAATGTTTTCTCTTTCCGTCGCAGACGGTTAAAAATACTTAAATAAACGTTAATTTATTATTGATTTCCCTTTTCTTTCGTCTTGTAACTGTTTTTCTTTTAATATTTTAGGTTGTGGTTTCATAGTAGTGAAGTATCAAATATTAGTAATAATATATAAGGCATCATCATTAGGTACTGCAACTATTTAATTTAATTAACTTCTGATATTTATTATTTATTTAAAAAGGTATCTAAATTGTTACCTTTCAAGGCAAATAAAATTAATCTAAATCAAGTTATTTCAATAATTACAATATCGCACAAAAATCGTATTCCGAATCGAACCCGCACCCCGCGTATCGCATTCCTCTCCCATATTATTTGGGTCGTCGAATCCACTTAATTTTTATCAGCCTTCATAATTGCTTTTATGAATACCGCGATTAGGGATCCGTGGATTGGAGACAATTAGCGTTCTTTTATGGTCCCGCAATATCTCCTGAATTTCAATTAATTTACAAGATGGCTTCAAATATTAATAATTGTAAGATGCGTTACATGGTCAAATAGAATGTGCAAGCAAAGTAAATTGTAACAACTTTCTTCAAAGCAAGCTTTAATAAAAATAATTTAGATTGCTTATTCTTTGGAATCAAAGTACCTACTCGAAAATAACTTAAACAATCATCACTGTCAAAGCATTATATTTTTCTTCCAAATTGATTACATACTCTATGTTACTTTTAATCAATCTAAGCTATAGTTTTAGCGTGAAAGCGTAAAAAAGTAATAGATTAAAAAAACCTAAAAACCCACGTTTTTTAATTTTAATTGTCACTCCATTCAACTTTTAGCAAATTGCATTGTCATCGGGTTTGAAACTACTCTGAAAATTATCGGGAAGTGCCTCAAAATTGAGTTGTAAAAATCCATCCGGAAAAGAACAAACAAGAAAAGTGCGTGTATAAAATGTGTAAAAATTATAATATTTATAATACACTAGCTGTTGCCCGCGACTTCGTCCCCGTGGGTAGAAGATATAAGTTATTATTTACACCTGCCCTATTTTTTTCACATTTTCCTTTGTATCTTCGCTCCTATTAGTCGCAGCGTGATGGTTTATAGCCTAAAACCTTCCTCGATGAATGGTCCATTCAACACAAAAATATTTTTTCAATTTGGATCAGTAGTTCCTGAGAATAGCGCGTTCAAACAAACAAACAAACTCTTCAGCTTTATATATTAGTATAGAAGTATAGATATACGTAGAAGTAACTAATTGATTGTGATAAAAAAAATGTGTTTATCTCATCTAGATTAAAAAAGGGTTCTTCCAATTTAATTCTTTTTATATTAAACGAAAGCTGAAAATAATTTGAACCCCTTTCAACCCTTGCCTGTTTTATTCCTGAACGTACTATCTATACGTATAAATACATTTTTAATTGATATTGTTATTTATGTAGGTATTCATGTGTAATTAAAAGAAGTGTTGTGTCTTTATGTTTCCGTACAGAAAGATTAAAAATAGAACATTATTGTATGTATAGAGCTCTGCTGTTTGTTTGTCAGTCCATTTGTCTGTCACCAGGCTGTATCTCATGAACCGTTAGAGCTGAACAACAACTAAAGAACAAATACAAAACGCCGTGAAGCAATGATGGAAGACCATCCGATGGTTAACCGAATACCTTACTTCATTAAAATTGGCATAGTGGCTTAGGTAATCGCGAAACCACAGACAGGTACTTTCACTTTTAATTTTCTAAATCTTAAATTAAATCAATACAAGAAAATAATCGTGAAACATTCACCCCAAAACATGTTACCATTTTTTAGGATGACAATTCAATCTTCTCACTAATCCTAATACAGCTTTCAGCCAAATGGAAGCAGCCTTAATTGCTAGTATTTTTTCAATTTACATTCCAACACAGGTCCGTTCGACCCGGTGCCGACGTAAAATGCTGTTGATTTTGTCCTCAAAGCTGTTTAATGAACTTACTCGAATAAATACAGTTTTAACTGTTAAATTAGTGAAAACAAAGCGTGATTGGTTAAATCGTGTTTGTGAGGCGCATTTGCTATTTCAATTACATTAAGTAGGTTTTCGTATCGATTTAGGACAGATATATGTGTATATACAGAGTAAAATTGAGAATTACACAACGAAAAAATCCAGACTGAAAAAGACCCGGTCAATTTACATTTTAAGGGGGGGAGGGGAGAGGGGCACAGACTGACATGCAGCCACAACTTAGAACATCCCTCGTATTGCACAGGGGTTAAAAATTTGTAGATTCAAATTGCTATAACTCTGGAGTTCAATAAGAACCCTTTGTATCCTTTCATCATCATCATATCAGTCTTCATGTCCTGCAGCTGGGTTTTAGCACTATTAATATAGTTCTTACATATTTCGGGCAACAATTTTGTATCTTTTGCTATCTTTCAGGTTATCTTTACAGGTACTCATTTATAATAAACAGATATGGAAGTAGATTAATATACATGCTAAACTTGAGTAATAGAGCATTTGCGCAAACTGCCACAAAAAATCTAGGCAAATAATAAATAGATCATAAATTCTGGTCATAAACTCTACGACAGTGTAATGGCATTTAAAATTCTATATTTTATTACAACAGTAAAATATTTATATGTATTTTATTGAGGAACTGAATTTAGAAACACCTTGTGTATAAATTTTGTATATATTGTTGTTCTATTTGTATATTTTGACCTAATATTGATTGTATAAATTGAAAGTGACCTGGATACAATAATAACATGCTTATATGCACTTGGCAAAGTGACGTTATTTTAAATTTAGTTGTTCATACATTCGACTTTGCACGGATAGCCGAGTGGTATAGGTCACCATACCAAAACTGAATGAGCGCCACGTGTCGCGGGTTTGATTCCCGCGTAGGACAAGCATTTGTGTGAACCACGCAATTTTAAAATGTAAGTACGTTTTTAAAAAACTAGTCCAATTTTCTTACGATGAAGTTGGTAAGAATACAACAGTTCAATATTCCCCTTGATGCGATAGTTAATCCACAGTTAAACTAACCAGCCATTTTGACAACTGTCATAATAGTCATGTCTTAACGTCTGTCAAAGTTTAGCATATGGCAACTGCACATACCTATTTAAAAACAAAAGCTTTGTAAAAGAATACTGATACGCAAAGGCTGTCTAAACGTGAACAGCCTTTTAAGGTCGATCAAAGGGCTGTCAAGCATATTATATCCATGACGATACATGTTGACATCAACATATGCATAAGGTCAGCAAAAAGCAAAAAAATGAAAATACTCTAACACATACTTAGCGAACTGCCAAAAATGTTTTGAAAATGAAATTCAATGATTTTCAGTAAAATTCTGATGTAAGCGCTCTTCAGCTCTAATACTAATTAGATATTGTTTTTGTTATATTCAAAAGCTTTAAAAATATGATCCTGTGCATTGTTTTTTGATAGTAATTGTACTTATTCATGATAAGTTCATCTATTTTAAAGCGAGCACAACAAAATAGTTTGAAGACAGTATCCCAACCGGACTCCTACTATTCTATTCTAACCCGACTCTTTAATCGGACGTTAAAGAGATACTGCCTGATGACAGACGGACGGACAGACAGCGGAGGCTTTATAATATTATGGGATTTCACCCTTTTGGTACTTAACCAAGCAACAAACTTAGTTAAATAAAACATATGTGTCTAATATAATAATGTTACAAACATGAATTAGAATTTTCAGCCTATATCTATTTCTCGACACGAGTCGCATCCAAAATAAGTTATATAAATAGCCCAAAGCTTAATGTAGAAGGTCAAACCGGCTAAAACCTACTTTGATCTTTCTAATCTAGGTCATAGGGTTTATTATAGCATGGCTGTGTCTGTTTATAAATTTAGTATCTTACGTAATATCACTTGAAATAAGTGATTGTTCTAAAGGCGGGTTCTTACAATGTGTGATGAACAGAATAACAAAATAAGTAGAATATACAAAATTAAAAACAAAACACGATTCCTTTTCAAAATGAAAGTAGCTATGTTCTTGCCGCAGCAAATGATCCCACGTTAACATAATATCGGGATAAAAACTACCCTATGTGTTAATCCGGGTTATGAACTATCCGTGTACCCAGTTTCATCAAAATCTGTTCAGTAGTTTTTGTGTAAAATAGGATACACGCAAACTTACAAAAAACTTCTTTCGTAGAAGTCGGGTAAAAGTAACTCTTTTCCAAATTATATCGGAATCGATCCATCCGTTTGGAGAGATGTACACACAGACAAACACATTTCCGCACTTATAATATAAGCGTTGAGTAAGGAGTAAACTAAGTTTGAATTATTTAATTATTCTGTTTCATTTAAAAGTTTCCTATTAAACATTCAGCGACAAAGTTTAACTTAAACTAATTAAAAAACACGTGAATTGTAATCACAGGTTTAAGCTGAGATTATGTCCTTAGTTTAATTTAAAGAAAATATCCTCGAGCGATACGTTTTCCTGCTGACAGGTAAGGTAGAGGACTCAGAGTAGCGTACCAACACGCTATAATCATGTCTTGGTCTAAAGGATAGAGGCCCTGTCTGCTTATATTTGAGGTCGATGCTTCGGTTCCCACCCAGGACTGTAATGTTCGTGTGATGAGCATTCATCATTTGTTTTGTGTCTTGGTGTAATTTATCTATTTTTTTTGTATGAATTTTAAATATATTTAAAGTATTAGTAGTTTATCAGTTGTCTAGTACTTATAATACGAATAAAGCGCGTAAGTTGTGAAATATAATAAATATTATTTGACGGTAACAGATTAAAATCACAAAATACATAGATCATGTGGGACTAGAATAGCAAATACTCCACTGCACTGGAATCTCAATTTAGCAACGTATTTTTTGACAACAAATATAAAAATTGGGGTTTACAGGACTTACTCACAAAACGCTCGTCTTACCTTCCTATGTCCGCATCCTTACTGGAATATCTTTTTAGTTCTTAGAGAGAGCGTCCCAGATAGTGAAGACAAAGAAAGATTGTTAGAAAGCGCTTTGAAAAATACGCAATCCTTCCTTTTTGCGCCGCAGTTAAGATGCGTCGCTTGGATTTAGGGGTGGATTGAATTGAAAGTGTTTTAACAAATATTTGTTTATTTAATTGCATGTAAGTATAGGAAAATGTTTTAAAGAAGTTTCCTCGAAGAGAAAAACTGAGAGACGTAGAAAAAAAATATGTTAAACGGGTTTTGCTTTTAGATTTTATTAAAATATTTTTGTTGCATACAGTGGCGTGCAGTTCATAGAGACAAAAAGACACTGCCTACCCTGAGAAATTCAGATATTATAGGTACATATTAGTGTTGCATGTAGTAAAATGTTACCTACACAATATTAGGCTACACAGAAAAAGAATATATAGGCTAGAAACATGAAAAACGTAAAGTATGGGTTACTTATTAACTATTAAGAATTTCCCTATATTAATATTATAATTATATTATAAAATGCGTTACGCCCCGACCTCAGATTAACGATTAATTAAACCAATAATTGTTCAATTTACCGGGAAAATAGGTCGGCCTCATTAATTCACTTTTTCTATTTTAATAAAGAATCTGATATTTTGATTGAAGTTTTCTCTAATTATTAAAAACTGGGAGATGGAATGCTTTTATTTGCAACTGATATTGCAATAATAATGTTTTATATTATACGGGCTAGAATTTGGCTAGGTACGGTAATATTGAGAAAAGTTTGGTTTAAGTAAGGAAACCTGTTGTTTTTTTGTAATTTTACTATTTTATGGGTACATTCTTTTAGTAAAAAAAACATGTTGTAAAGAAATTACCAATTTTTTACTTATTCGTGATTAAAATAAATTTAATTCTAAAAATATGTGCGTTTCTATAAATTGTTAATGCAAAACAAAATTTAGGGTCTAAAATTCACAAGCAAGTGATAAAAACAAAAGAACTCTTTCGCACACAGAATTACTTTTCGGAAACGAACGAAAATGCGAAAAATCTCAACGAAAAACGACGAAATTTCGGCCACGTTTAAGCTACTGTAACTAATGACGAAAATGAACTTTAACCAGTTGGATATAAGGGTTAAATTAATTTCAAATTCACGACAAAATTGTGGACATAGTACTACTTCTTTAAAATAGTTTCTTGATTAAGTTTTTGGTGTAATTAGTGATTGACATATCTGTCTGATTGCGTTTAGGAATCTGATCCAATTCTTGGCTGAACAGATGAATTAAGGTCCCTTCGTTTTTTATTCAATTGTTAATGTGAGATTTTCGAGAAATACCGAACATTCGATTAACTTTTTGTATTTTTGGATTAAGTATGTTTAGGTATTAAATTAACCTTGTTTTGTTCCAAATAATCTAAGTGAAATATTCAACTCAGTGTCTGGAGTATGTATGATGTTATATTTTTATCTAAAAACATAAAATCAACCAGATTTCCCTGCTTTTAAAACCGACTAGAATAAGATTTTAAACTAGCAACAATAAAAAAGAGAATATTTTTATTAGCAGCACTTTTCCTTTCATGTTCCAATTTAAATGGACAAACGCTATTCGATTTAATAATAGAAAAAAAAATAAACAACGAATTTGAATTTCAAAAAAATTAAAATACCAAATGGAACTACATAGTTTATAAAATGGGAGTCCGTTTCAATTTTTAAACCTATCTACCAATTTATTAAGTTAAACTGAATTAACTAATATTTTAATTGACTTGAGTAGGTAATAACCGCGCCCATTGTTTTCGCGATCAGATTACCTATAAACTTAACAAAAAATGGTGATGGATGAGTTTGGCTGAAAAAAAACTTCTGTGAAGTGAGGATACTTTTTGGGTCAATCTTATACGCATATTTATTGCAGTTGGTCAAGATTGGATAAGAATAATAACATCCTACAGATATCCCCTTTCTTGGCATATAAAGGAATATATTAAGCATTGATCACCACGCTAAATTACTGCCATTTGGCTGCGGTCTTAGATTCCAAAATGTAAAATCTAGGTTTCAATACGATGTTATTCTTCGTCATAATATGTCAGTGGCATCTTAGAGGAACTCAGAAAGAGTAGATTTATAAATTTCTCCTTTTACACGGAAGAATCCATTTTTTTCTGAAAAAAAAATCAGTTGTAACTCCAGTGACATTTAGTTCACGCCTAAATCTATTACTAAAACATAGTGAAGGTAAATATTTTATAAATCCATACCTTACATAATAATATTCCAAAAAAAAACCTAATACAAAATCTTAATAAAGCCTTATACATTTTGCGGTTAATGCGATCTTTATTACAATGGCCCTTGAGGGCTGAAGGCACTGGAGGGCATTTAGAAGTGACCCTCTATTAACGCTAGGTAAGATACTCTCACAATAAAATCTTTTTTAAGTGGAGTTAAAAAAATCGGTGTAAATACTTGAGGCTAGCAAAAATGTACCTTATGCCTTTGTCATAAGCGTTAATTATAATAGACCAGTAAAAGTGTTAAGTGTGCTTAGGATTACAAGTTAGTTATAATTATAAGACGGTAAAAGTGTATTATAGAAAAAGATTATAGCCATTTAAGAAAACGAATAAGTATGAAAAAACCACAACATTTTGTCAACACCCTTGGTGTTGCACTGTTACAAGCTAAGGGGAACAAATCTTAGGACTATACAAAATAAAAACATATTTAAAAATCGAAAAAAGGACATAGTCCAAAAATAACGACTTATTAGTCGCCCGACTAGTTTCAGTCGTAACCGGAATCTCATTCAGACGCGACGCGAGGACTGCGTCAGTCGTGAATCAAACGGGCTACAAAACTAGTCGGGCGATCCCGATAAAATAATACGCGTGATTAAACCGTTATTAATAAATGTTTTGTTAATCTCTGAATTGTTTTATGTGCTTTCGTATGCATATATCTATGTTTATTGGATATTCGCTAGGGATGTGGTATATGCTCTATGGGATATTAAATAAAATAGGAAATTATGTCTTGTAAAATTATACAAAACGATAAATGTATCTCAATACATCGGCCACTTTAAAAATTATAAGAAACTGCAGTACAAAATGATTGTAAAAAAATATTCTAATTGATAACAATACATCAACGGAAGAATCATTATAAAAGACCACCAATCACAATGACATTCGAAAATCGACTTATATTAATCATTATTCAAAATAAATGACTATCGATAATCCGATAAATGATCGCCCCATCACTATTCCAAATAAAATATTTAACGTAGGTAAATATTATGGAACATTTTCTGTTCGTCAGCGTGAAAATTAAATTGCCAGCAAAGGTTCGCTAGAAAACAGCCGAATCATTATATACCAATATCTTTCTAGGATTTTGTTTAAATTTTTAATCTGGCAACAAAGGGGATTGCTGGCATCCATTTGTATCAGTTTGAGATATTGTTTTCGAATTTGAGTTTTGGAGAATTGTTTATTTTGTTTGGCGGTCTTGCGGTTTATGCCTTCATAATTTTATTTTTTAACGATTAGACTGAACGTAGAGCTATCGAGATAGTCCGTAAGGTTTCACGTGGCTAGCGTTTACAAAGGGTATATGAAGGAATTTGTGACTCTTAATCGGTAAAAGTCTGACAGTCTTTTTAGCTCAACCCAAAGCAAAAGGAGAGTTTTGATGATTTCCCGTTAAAAAAAAGACCAGGCATAGACGCAAAATGGAAGAGGAACTATGTCCTATAATGGGATATTCAGGACTTTGAAAAAACATTATACTCTTTGGAATGGCTTAAAAAACATTTTCAATGATCATACATTTCTGTTACTTGTATGACGATGTCAATATACTTAGAGTCCTTGAACGACTTTAAAAATGAAGTCACTAACATCTATAGCCTATTTCTTCTTATAGCCTTCACCATCCAGATTCTAAAACCTCAGGCTTTGATAATAACATTTTACCACAAACCAATTTAGGTTTAATCGTATTCGAGTTAACCTTTTAAGTATAATAATGCCAGTTAATCCTGATTGCCAAACGTTAAAGGAATCGTTCAGCTGAATAACATAATTTGAGGATCAAATCTGTACAATATTGTGAATGCAAAGGTAGCCCTGTCTGAGCTATTGTAGTCTAGTGGTAAGACCGTTGGATTGCCAAATCTAAGGTCGTAGGTTCAAATCCCTGCACACATCAATGTTTTTTGGAATTCATTTGTATTTTACTAAATAATTATCATTTGCTAAAAGTAAAAGAGAATGTCGTAAGAAAAACCTCACAACTGGGCATTGTTTTAAGTTGTATATAAAACCACGTCAAAATTTCTGAAGATGAAAGGAATTGATATCAAATTGTACACAAAAGAAGAAGGACTACCACCACTTAAATTAATTTTGGGTCTTGATTTAGATTTTCATGTTTACGGGGATAGTCTCAATTTTGCCCCACTTACCTCTTAGACATCTATGTCGACGATCACTCTATGTCTGGTACTTAATAACACTGAAACAAGGAACAACAATGATAACCAACGAAAGCCACCCAGCACTTGGGCATGGTATGTCGCAATGACTATCTTGAAAACCGCAACGAAATTAATCAGAAGTGGCAAGTAAGCGGCTACTTTTTTCACTTTAAACGGAAGACAAAAAGAAGACCCACAAATTGAGAAATTAGTCAGAGCATAAACTTCGATTGCTTCACCGGCCTATAATAAAATCAAGTTAATTAGATACCCAACAAAGAATATCTTCATTAGTAATAATAAAAGAGTCTTATATAGAGGCCGTTATGAATGGAAATATGCTTTTACAATCATCCCTTACAACGGTCCGGCTGTAATCTCGTAAAAACTCGCCGCCCGATTCTGTGGTTGTATCATGTAAGTTACAACTGGTTGCTAAATGTTTAACTTTACTTGTAAATGGAAGGATGCTGAAAAAAAACGTATGTCAAATGAAAGCAGAAGAAGTGCAAAGTACCTGTCACTCAACAACCAGCTGTTGAGTGTCAGGTACTTTGTAAATAAGACAGAAGCAAATGGCTTTTTTTACAATAATTGTTTCTATATTACTAATTCAAATTTTGTTTTGACTGAAAAAAAACACACAATTGTGACTTTCGTTGCAAATTGCCAGTAGCCTTCAAATCAATAAAGCTTTAATATATTTTTGGCTAATTAAAATCAATATTCTTGCATGGATTTTTTTAATTCCATCACATTGTTTCAAGAAACTAAGTAATATTCAAAGTTCAAGAGCATCAAAGCTTCCACCATTAATCATAACACAAAAATCGACCAAGTCAACATTTTATTAAAAATCTACAATACAACCAGTAGCCGTTGCAAATTACACGAACCGCCCCCAGTAGCACAATGAGTCAACCGTCGAAAATTTAATTCGTTTCAAAGTTGCCAGCCTAATTCGTTTACCCATTCGGGAAATTAAATAGATGGGTAATATAGCAACCCCATTAGAGGTAGGGGTTTAAATTGTGGACCTAGGGCGAAAACTACGGCCAGATTTATTGGAGGGTTCGAAATTTATTCGAAATGTTGGACTGGACCGATTATGGGACTGTCATGAGGTTGTATGTATTTTATGTTTTTTGCTGAGGAGTTGTTGGTTGATAACGACAATTTGTGAATTTTCTCCTGATCTTGGATTTACTATTTATAAATCAATGATTGCTATTTTTTTATTGCCAAATTGAGTCTTTACTTGGTTTGGAAGGAAAATCTTGCAGTCGCTTTATAGATTACCAGTATAATTGATTTTTAATCCATATTTGTAGGAATCTGCCGCAATGTGGCTCCAGAGACACAATATGACTGAGTTGCACTAAGGTTTTTCATGCAGGATCCCCTTTTTTGGGGAGATTATCGAATAACAAAAACCCATTATCACCAAAAATACATTTTCTGATTCCAAGTTAAAAGAATCAGCTCAGCACCAATATATTATCACAATGCAATCCTACTGAGTACCTTCAAATAAAGTTACCCTGTAATGCGTTTTATCCATGTTTTAAATACATTGCTCGCAAATAAAGTTTTTTGCTTCCCTCACATTGAAAACGTTAATGGAGATGAATAGGATCTGGCGAGAAGCCAGTCACTGTTTGGATTTGACTCTTACCACTGGTCGTGAGATATTGATACTATACATTTAATAAGTGTTGATGAGGTTTGGATTTAATTTGACTATCGTTTCTTTTGGTAAACTGATACATACTTTCTACAAAATGTACTTTTCTACGTGTTGTCGATTTAAATTGTCGGCTATTCAATTTAAATAAATATAATAATAATAAAATCTCGCAGCAAAATCACTTTTGAACCAGTGAAGGTTGGGCAAAACTGGATACTGTCCAATGTAATTTAACCTCCAAAAAATGAGTTTTGAATTGGTTAACATAATATATGAAAAGCGAAAAATAGTTTTCTATATGATCAGTATTTTACTTTCTAGAACTCGTGGTAAGGGCTTAATTTCTTTTATGTTTTTGTTAGGGGAGTGCTTGTTAAATAATTTTATGTGCCGCTACTCACATCCTGTAAACGGGAGTTTTTCAAAATGGCCAATTAAATCAAATCGTGTCTAGACTGAAAATAATACACAACGGGACCAAGTTATAATTAAAACTCAATTTTATTGTTGCGTTTTAAGGTTATAGTTAATTAAAAGTGGTTGGTTTTAAAGAAGATATGTAATTTAAATGAAGGATTACTATTATTTCATGACTTTTAAAAGAGGTTATTACTTATTAATGTAATAGGCAATAATAAAAGAGGAATTTTAATATGGAAGGAGTGAAGATTAGGTATATGCCTGCCTATGTGTACCTAAGGATCTTGAAATAAAATTGAAATTTGTTTCGATGTTATTTATCAGCCGCAGATGTATTTGATACATAGGAAAATTAGGTTTATTCTTACTAAACCACACATCATGTAAATAAATTGATGTGTTCGTAAGAATGCGTTACGTGAACTATGTTGTTTTAATGTCAAACACCAAAATTTTAAAACCGGTTGTTTTTAAAACCGGTAAAACCTTTCATATTCAACCTTATAATAACAGTAGTATGATATAAAAAGGAAAAAAATACATGTAATATATTTAATCAAAATTGACTGAACTGTGCTTTCTTTAAATTTTGCCAACCCGACATCCACAATTATTGATCTCATAATTGTAACTTAATTGCTACCTTAATATTACTAAGCTAAAGCATTTTTTTAAATAGAATGGTTAAGATCCCAATGCTTGGCAAAGGCCCCCCCTTTCAATTCCAGACCTTGCGACAAAGTTTTAAGAAAAAATAAACAATACCTAACATTAACATTTTATAAACAGTCCTTAATCATCCAAATAACCGAATACTACCCACATTTCAGATACAAATAATAAACAGAAGTTCATAAAACGGACTGCACTAAAATTGTTAACCTACCCTACTTTTATCCATGATAGTTATTTCGTTGCGGCAGTTTAAATTAACAATGTTTGTTTAACTAAACTGGGAGTTTAACATATAACTGAGCTACATAAATTACTGGCTGGCTAACTGGAAATTGTTTTTATTTGGAACCTATTTGGTGAACTGTGACGTCAGTTTTGGTGTTCAGTTTTTTTTTCTTTGACTGGATTTAGGGGAGAGTGTGTCTTATTTGACTTAAAAATGTTAGAAAGCCTTGTTTTAATTTTCTTGAGAGACAGTTCGAAAATTAAAGGCTTGTTTAATAAAGTTTTTTTTTCTAGTCGATAACTTTTTTTACTTTAAGAGCATTACTTTTTATCAATACTGAATTTACCAAGCTAGTGGTGGTAAATTTTCTTGCAATTATCGTTGATTGATTGATTTTATTTTGATTCAAGTTTATTATTCACTTTACACAAAGTACGCCCTACAACTAATAGTCTGCTAATAGGTTAATTGTCTTTACATTACGAATAGTATTATATTGAACTTACTTATCTAATAAAATTATAATTTCTCTTTTGACTAAAACAAAATAAAAAGCTACAGGATTAGAAGTCCTGGTACGAGATACAAACACGATAGCTTTAGCAGTAACACAGCTCGAGAAACGGCTACAAAAATATTTAAGCTCTATTTCAAAACGAACACAATTCCAGCTGCGACCGATTCAACTCATTCAACAGCCATCTATATTCACGAAGTTTAAATAACTTTATTGTATTCAATAATTGATGTACAACCCAACACCC
Source organism: Trichoplusia ni (assembly GCF_003590095.1). NCBI lineage: Eukaryota > Metazoa > Arthropoda > Insecta > Lepidoptera > Noctuidae > Trichoplusia > Trichoplusia ni. The sequence goes on from NC_039487.1 coordinate 5,822,393, forward strand.
TGACACGGCAGTAGTCAACCGTCAAATACTATCATTGGGAGAATTTAATAATTCATACAATATTCGAAATTTTGACATATTCCTACCATTCATAGCAAGATTTGGGGGCGAGAGAGCGCTACACAATGTAGAGCAGCATCTCTTTCCCACAATTGCATTGATATTACGTTTAAGAGTTCGTGGTAGGCAGTCAGTCGGCCATGTTGGACAGAGGGTAACGACGATTCATCAGAATTAACGCTGATTGGCGACGGAACCGATGACGTCATCAATATGCAACCAATCGCCCGTGAGGGTTTATTGCGTCGCTAAACGATTCCAAATTTGAAATAACGAATTATAATAACTTTTGCTTTTTTTTATTGACATTTATTTTTTAGTTTTTATTTTAGCCCTCCCTTGCATTGTCTGTTTTGGCAAAATTGATGTGACAGAAAGAGTTTTAAAAAACCTGCCAAAATAATAGTTGCATAAAGTCGAAATTACAGTAATTTTGACAGCAATGTCGCTTTAGCGTTTTTCACAAATGCTAGGTGTGTATTTAATGAAATCATGCTAGCTAAATTAAAACCAATTCTTTTATGACAATTTGCATATTTATTTATATTTAGTGTCAATACAATATTATGGTACTTTTTTGCTTAATGATATAGTCGGAGAGTGGCCAGTGAGGATCTCTGTAACAAACTGAGGTAACTAAAACATGTTTGTGAAACTTATTCCGATTATTAAGAATACATTTTAAATAAAGGCCTTTTCTATAATAGAATGTTATTAATTATATTAATGTGTGTACACATGTGTTACAAAATAGATCCGTATGAAAAATGATTATGCAATGCAATACCAACACCTATTCGTAAAAATACGTATCATATATAATATATTATTACGTGTGAGTTGTAATGAAAGTAGAAATGTCCCTGTTTCTTGTTTTATTGGGAAATTTTCAGAGCGATAAAGATACATTATTGATGATCCCGCGAAAACCGTTTGTCGTCAGACCATCAAATGGTTTCGTCCCTTAATACGGAAAGCTTTCGGAAATTGTACATAGCTATAATAGGCTCCTTATGTGATTTAAATGAGAATGGGACTCTCGTCGTTTGTCGTAATTTTTTTTAAATTTTAATTTCATTATTTATGCCTTTTTTTAAAATGCCTCTCTGATAGATAAAGATCGCTCCATTAGATACTTTGCTGTCCTATAATTTTTTTTGGCTGTTATTTTAATCATATTTATATTAAGATTTTTTTGTTAAGTATTAAAAACCATACTACGTAGGTGCAGTATGTAACTGTTAGCTTTCTTAAATAAAGAAATTAATCAACTCTTCTTTGAGACACTTTTATTCCCATGCACAACACACATAAATGTTCACATTATAAATGGGAATGCACCAACATTTAAACCATTAATAGGAAGAACTAAAACAACACACACACACTCCTAATTCACATACAAACGACACACACAACACACACATACACACTCATACTAAAACTAATTCATTCCTCTATTAACGGTCATCCCTTTACTACACTAACGGACACATTACAAATTCGAATTTGGAACTAATCTAAAACTGAAATCAGTTTAGCGAGCGCGAGCGCGGATTGGCGGGTTGAATGATGACGTCATCAATTGCTGTCGGCTGACCAACCGCAGCCCGCAGTAGCTATTGAGCCCCGAAACTAGAATGAGTTATTTTGCAATAATTAGTAGCACTAACATCAAGTAACTCGTTTCGGTAACTATTATGGATTAGGGAGGTACTTTGTTTTGCGATTTGGTGAACGACTGGTTTGTTAGAGAGTAGTTTAATACCGGCCAGTACTTTCCGAAATTACTTTGAAATTAGTGACTTTTTTAAATCTGGTAAAAATAAATTACCACGATTGTGTTCAGTATTTAGTGTTCAATATACCTACCATCGTCATACGAATCTGATCATAAAGAGTGGTAAATGATCCGTTTTCGTTTCAAACGACCTCTGCAGTATTAAACTTATATACTAATACTTTAACTATTACTAGAACTTATCCCTACTAATATTATAAATGCGAAATTAACTCTGTCTGTCTGTTACGCTTTCACATCTAAACCACTGAACTGATTTTAATGAAATTTGGCACAGACATACAGTTGACCTTGAGAAAGAACATAGGATAATTTTTATCCCGGACTTTCGAAGAGTTCCCTTGGAAACGCGATGTAACCATGGACGCGGGCGAAGCCGCGGGCGAAAAGCTAGTAAATTATAAATGAATATAGCTTATAATATAGCCTATAGAATACACAATAATATAAGTGCGAATTTCACCCTCCAGTTATCTTCTAGGGTTGTTTGTTAGCACTCTATTTATAATTCAAGGATAGGAAATGGCCTTGGTCTGTCTAGACGCCTACCTTGTGGTCCCATGAATTGTTTGCTATATCATTATGGCAATCTTAGAAGGCCTTGCCTGATTGTATACATTCAGTTCCTTGCGAACAATTATGTTTAAAGGGTAATCATTTTCTAAGGTCATATTTTAACGCCTGACCCAAAAACGACGGGGTTTTATTAGTTTGACGTGTCTTTTTATTTGAGGTGCCGTAGCTGTCAAATCGCTGAACTGGTTTCGATTTTGTTTTTACGTAAATGTTAGTTTAAAAACAAATTGTGAGATTTTATCTCTGCTTGTTTAATTTAGACTGCAGTATTGAATACGACTGCAATTATCTATTTTGAGATAGGACGTGATCAATATATAATAACCCTATTTTCATTATTTTTCATCTATAAAATGGATAAAGGAATTATTAAATAAATACAATAGTAATCGCGGTCCGTTAGTCAAAAGTAGGACACAAAAAAGACGTAATTTGATTTTGCAAAGATCTTATCAGTTTTTCAAAACCCAGTTTTAATGGATCATACTAAAACAAATTAGAATAAGCACAACCACGAAACTAACAGACCAACAAACGTATAGAGCTCGCAGTAATCTAAATGTAAGTGGTAATCACGGGAAATGGACGCGTCTAATTAAGAAGCTTGTTACGCCATGATTCTGGCGTCGCGACGGAGCCAACTAATGCCAACACGGGAATTTATACCTGTCAAGTTTGTAGCAGTTGAATTCCAAGTATCAAGTATGTGTGTGTACCTACAGACTAGCTTTTCAATTTATTACGTGTATTTGAAAAGTCGCAAAAGTTGTACATGTAGTGATCTATACTCAATATCGTGCATATTATAACTGCACAAGATCGATAACAGGTTAAGCTATACTTGATAAGGTCAGCCCGCGGATGGGAGATCTATGTCATAATGAGTTCCTTCGTCTTTTAGAAAGCACGTTAAACTGTGTGTCTCGGTTTTTATTCATCGTCTGTGCGTCAATGTCTGACAACCAGTCTTGCTATATCGTGTTGCCCAGGCAAATGGGTCGAGGAGGTCAGATAGGCAGTCGCTTCTTTTAAAACACTACTTAGATGCACCCGGTGAAACTAGAAGCTGAACCTAATATAGTTGGACCCAATCTCGGATGATGATGATGTATACTCAAAATTACTCTTCATGATCGTTAACCAAGCACTGAGATTTTCGTATTCTTGCAATTTTGCCAAGACAATTCATGAATCTGTCCATTGCATGCGAACTGCTACTGGTTTTTTGACCAAGTAGATGGTCAATTAGGTGGACGTCTATCTTGAGATATTTTTAAGTGAGTTCGAAAAATCATGGCTCAGCCGTGCAGATGTATTAAACATGCTGTAACGTGAGTGAAATTATATTAATAATGAGGAATATTACACCTGCAAATAAGTGTCCTGTTTGTTAAGTTTGCACGCCTGAACTTAAACTGATAGTGTTTAAAATTGGCACGTCTATAGCTTGAACTCGAAGATGATATAAACTTAAAGTTACCTGAAATGGAATACTAAAATACATTTTAAACTGTCCCTCATGCAGTGTCTCATATACCTTAAGTTCTTTCAATGAATATTCACAATTCCAGTCAGTAAAACCCCAAATCCAAACCACCCACTACAAAGAAAAATAAACCACAAAAATACCTTTATCCCAAAGATATTCGTAAAAAGAAAAGGCTTCACGCAACAATTCCACCAATTCCCAAATAAACTGCACACATGGTATACATCGTCATTCCGAAAAACAGTACCTTATAATAAGTACATTAAAACAAATGATTTCATTTACTGCTAAATATATTCTACTCATTTTCGCTGGGTCTTGGGTAACGACGCGGAAAAACTTTTACCCGACCTTAGAGGGAGATAAGCATACGTTTTCCCGTGAGTCTGAAAAGGACGGATATATTTTTCATGTGTGTGCTTTCGTACAAAGGGCTAACCTTGTTCTGAATAGCTTATTGATGTCATACATTGCTCTTAAATGCGTAGCAGATGTTTCGTGCGTTGCTCTTAACTTTGTTGGAACGTTGTTTTGTAAGAATCACGTTCTTCGATAAATCTGGAAGATTTTTAAAATGGTTTCTGTTTTGTAAATATTTTCTTTTTTAGCAATGTAAAAAGATTGGATATTATGTAACACTAGATAGAGTTTGAAGATTCTACAATCTAATTTTTATGTATCTAAATTAAGGTAGTTAATTTTTCGCCCTGGACATCCTTATCATACAGTTTACCTTAAGATGGTTTAAAGTACATTAAGAAAACATTTGAGAAGTAAGCAAAAGGAGCCAAATCCAGGTAGTTTAAAAGAAACAACCATTTTACAAAAGACCAGCACTTAAAACTAACAATATAAAAAACGGAACCGATTTCCGTCTATCCTCGGATCTCTCCGTTCCTGAACGCGGTCCGTTCCGCTCCGCTTCGCTCAAAACGGCTCGAATTAATGACGATGCGGCGAAGTGTCATCGAAATAATTGACATGTTTCCAAAGCGAGCGTCTCCTTTGAAAAATTCATCGATTTGTCGCCGTCTGCTTGTTATGCGCGCATTGTAAGCTGATTCAGGCTCCCATTGATACGGACGCGACCTTAATGAATGATATACTGAAAGCAGTCTGCAGTAAATAGGTTTCTGTCTTGATGAAGTGGAGGTCAGTTGTTTTGACATGGTTTTGAAAACGTTTTTGAATTCTCCGCAACGCTGATTTTATCGTATAGTTTTTAGTTATACTCACGTGAATTCGAGATACATTGGTGCGTGTCTTTGTCATTGATCTGAAATGATTATATTTAAATAAGTAGCTGAAGGCTTGAAAAACCTTAAGCAAAATGCAAAAGAGGATGAATTGTCCATCAATTGGAAGAGGCATACCATTCCAGGAAAACGTAATTAGGTGTAGTTAGAAACTTGTTTTTATGATTGTTTTTTTTACCTCAAAGTAGCATTAAGTCTGCCTAAGTACTAACTTACTGCCTGGCATTGTCCACTTCGCATTTACATTTTATTTTTAAACGAAAGCTTTTTGTTAAATTTCTATATTCCATTTCCAATTTTCCTTTTATTTTTTGAGTAAAACAAAGCATGTTTTTCAGTTTACAGCCTAATAAAAGCAAATACCAGTAGATATCGCGTTAACACACTTTTCTGGTCATAAAACATAAGTAATCATTTTCGACACTTGAAAGAAAAACGTTTTTGGATGTAAGGGTAGGTCGTTTTTTCTATCTCTGGTGTTTGGCAACGCAGCTGCGCCATTGTTAAGGGCTCACTACATCAATAAGCCATTCTGGGAGACGGCCGTAAGGGATTGATCACACTGGCTCATAGGATATAGAAGGCTTTCGAATAATAATGCTTGTAACGATAGGCAAGGATAACATGTTTGAAATTAAGACGGTAGTAAATTGTTTGATAAATAATTTATTATTATTTCAAATAAATTTACAGAATCTTTATCGAAGTAATGGAAGAAATCTGTCAGCCATTAAGCTAAACTTGGGTCTATACAAGCAAGCAAAAAAAAAACTTACTATGGACCCAATAAATCCGACACAAAAGTACCAAAAATTCTGACTCACTTCTCAAAGACATTTAAAACAATAAATCTTCTTATCCCTGTTCTCAAGTACAAAAATCACGTCAGTCACTTCATCCAAGCACCTAACAGTTCACTCCAAGATTTCGAAGTCAAAGCACCCACGATGCAACAAAATTCATTTAAATTCCGCCTCCTAGTACCATTTGTACAAACCCACATGTATCCCATATAAATGTACAGTCAACAATAGGAGTAACCCCCAAAGTGTTTGTCGCAAATCACCGAGCATTGTGCACGCTCCCTAAATTTTCTGCCGTATGTTTATTTATAGGGCATTAGAAAAGACGAATACTTGTTTCCCGGGAACCTTTTTGTAAGGCAGTTAACATCAGTAAGAAAATGTACAATTTTCTCACGATGCACGATGCTTCTTCCTTGTCTGTATGTTTATCTAACATGATCTAATTTGGGAGTATGTGTGTGTGTGGTTTGGAAATGGGTTGTGGAGATCAGATGGAAAATGAAACAAAAAAATATGTTTTTCGAAGTTGTTATACGTTTCTGTTTTAACTCCCTTAATCCTATAAATATGACTTTGGTTTACGAACAAACACATCGATTTTGGCATTTCTTAAACAATACATTTTTAAAAGTTTAACTGAAACTTGCGGAAACGGTGGTCAAAACCAACCATATTATCAAAAATTTTGTCCTGAAGCATCCCAATACCAAAAAAATGCGTTATTTTCTTTCAGCTATAGAACATCTCTTAATACCTTATTTGTCTTCGATCTCCATGCATTTATTACATCAGTATATCAGAAACCTTTACTTAACCATCTAGTATCAGACATTTAACACTGAACAGCGTATCTAGGGCGTATCTAAAGTTGATAGATGCAGGGCATAGCAAATTGTGTTGACAGGAATCCATGTTAAAGAAATGTAGGTCGATTATAAAGGCTTTCTATGGGAAGTTGCAAGGTTTTCTAAAGTACTTGTGTAAACAAAGCTGAAGAGTTTGTTTGTTTGTTTGAACGCGTTAATCTCAGGAACTACTGGTTCAAAATGAAAAATTCATCGAGGAAGGTTTTAGGCTACATAACATCACGCTGCAACTAATAGAAGCGAAGATACAATGGAAAATGTGGAAAAACGGGGAAAAATATTCATCTTGAAGATGAATATTTGAAAAATTCCTAACTTATATCTTCTAACCACGCGGACGAAGTCGGGGGCAACAGCTAGTGATGTATAAAGTTACTGTAATAATTTACCTATTTTTAAAAGAGTTACTAATGGAGTTTTTTAACGGTTCTTCTCCATAGGGATTACATTTTCGAACCGTGCGCCTAAAGTCATAACTGTAACGCCTTAGAAGTGCCTGGAAAACGGCCTATTAAGTAAAAACTTTTGATTTTTGATTTTGTGGCATCGCGGTCGGCCCGTCTGGCATCAGGCTGTATCTCATGAACCGTAATAGCTAGATAGTTGTTTTTTTTACAGATGATGTATTTAAGCTGCCTCTTTAACATACTAAAATAAAAGATCGTGCCTAAGAACTATACAAAAATAGGTGTGATTTAAATCGAAGGCCTGTTGACTCCACCTAAATCTTTTGTCACTTAAATGAAACCAAGACAATATATAGTATATTGTCTCCAAAGGGATAAAATGATGATGGCGACGATTAACCCAGATCCCTTCGGCAGCCATAACCCTGACAGTAAATTACTATGCAGCCCGTTTGACGACCCAATGATGTAATGTCTAAGCGATTGACTTACTTCCATAAGGACTATTTTCCTATGAAACAAAGTTTGATACTTGTTCCGTTTTGCTTTTGTTTTATTGGTCGGAGATAAGGCAAAAGCAGCCGTGTTTACTGGGAAATCATTACTTGTGGGGTTTTCACCAGTGGTGAAGCAAACCAGAACGAAAAACACTTTTCTTACAAAGTTTTCTTTAAGCCCATACCGGCTATAAGTCATTATCGAATATTACCGGTCACAGGAGACCCTTATTATTTATATTTTCAATTACTTCTGGTAATTAAGTTATGTAGTGGTCATTACGGCGGTGTAACCTACCGGTAAATATTCGGTGACTTTTCCCCTCGTTTTTTAAAAACCGTTAAAAGAAAAATGCTGAAATAAATATGGTCTAATTATTAGTTCAATTTTCATCTGTAGTTTTTTTATTTATATAGGATCGGTAGTCATTTTCAAAGTGTTATACCCCCGGGGACAATAATGAAACCCTGTTCCCGCATGGTACCGCCGTCTGACTGTCCGTCAGCAGGCTATATCTTATGAACCGTGATAGCTATTCAGTTTAAAATTTGATAGATTATGTATTTCTGTGGTATTGCCAAGTATTGTCCAAACGTGTTCAGTGGTTTCTGTGTGAAAGAGGAAAATTCATACATACAAACTGTCGCGTATATAATATTAAGTAGGATAGAAGGATGAAGCTCATCTGATGCTGCAGCCGGAAGGTGCCCTTAATGACCTCCGAAAGAAACGATACAATGCCAGTTTGGGTTCATTTGAATAGTCCTGACGAATACTTTGTTTCTAAAACAAAAGACAGGTTAAAAAATTAAAATTATTTATTAGTTATTAAAACTCGTTAATCTCTCAAAGTTGAATTGAAACTGTTAAACTACAAATCCATACCCAGTATAAAAATCTGCTTTTATGACAATTTTCACTATTAACATTTTTGAAAACCACAAATATTCCTAATTTGTACGAGAATTAAACCGCAATGTTAATTATTCCCCAGTGGTCGCTGGTTCTGTTATCTTCCCGTTAAATTATAATCACGAGAGTTTATCAAACAGACCAGAATCTGGTTTCCAGTAGTTTCGAACGTAAAAGGTAGTGCTTATGGACGGACACCGATAAAAGACTAAATTATATGGTGATTTCTAAGGTTAGAACTAATATTTTAGATTGAAATAAAGCTATCTTAAATGCGTTTTATGGAATCATTGTTGGTTTTACATTCCTGCATTCTAGAGCCATTTTAGGGATAAAACCACTAACTGGTGCTTGTATAGGTCGAAGTATAAGTGTTTATCGTGAAATATTCTTGCCTTTTAGACAAAAAAAGAAAAGCAATTAATTGTACTGTTAACTACAATGTATGGGTAACTAAAAATGGCCGTCTGAGCCATGACACTTTTCTAAACGAATGGTAATTCGTAATTTTAAATCACTATTTGCCAGTGGAAAAGTAAATCACTATTTTGCAAACTAAAACCAGAATAAAAAAAAACTAAAAAGGCAGAAATAAACATAATTGTGCTTTAACTGCTGCTTCCGAAATGCCAGTCTGAAAATTAGTTAACCTTAAATCTGAAAAAAGTGTCATTTTAAGATCTGAATCGAAAACAACACCGCAACGTTTAAATGTCGCAACTGATTTTTATCAAACATGTCTAAGAACAGTCGTATATAATTTAACTATAATAAAAAACAAACTAAATCAAAATCGCTCAATCCGTTTCAGAGCTATGCCACAGACAAACAGTCAGAAACATCTAACTTAAAAAAACCCATATTTTTGTGTAGACCGACAGACAGTCGGACTCATCTAACTTAAAAAGCCCATATTTTTGAGTGTTTAAAAAACCTCAACAGACAGATAAACTGAACTCATTTTAATTCTCAACTATAACAATGGAGATCAGAATTAAAATATATAATTAACGATATTAATCAACAGTGGTCTCGCGGGCGACCGCGGCCGGTATGCGACCGCAACTGGTTGCCGTAGCGACCGCGGTACAGACGGAATTCCAGACATTTCTGTATGTATATATGTAGGTAATTGTTGTGTAACATTGCATCATGTATTGACATGTTGATTAAGGCTATATATTTATTGTATGTAAAAAAAAAATTCAGTTATTTACATACTTACACTTTTTTGTTGCCCGCGCTACAAATAAAAAGTGACGGGTACTTAAAATCGGGATGAAAACCTATATCCTATGTGTTAATCCTGTTTATAAACTATCTGTGTACCAAGTTTCGTCTAAATCCTTTCTGTGGTTTTTAAGTGAAAGGGGAACAAACATCCATACATACAGGCTTCTGCTTTATTTATTTTTGCTTGATTAGGTTTTTAAAAGGATTTTTTTTATGTAAGCAAAAGTAACCATGCATTTTAAAATATATGTCAGCTATCACTAAACAAAAATAAAAGCAAGACAGACGACAAAAAATTAAAAATAAAAGCAATTAAAATTTCTCGGACCTAGAGACTGAAGTGTAGAAAATATTTCATTAAGCAAAGTGTTAAGTGAAACTTAGCGAGGAGGAAAAGTCTAGACTATTGAATAACAGATGACCCGAGCTAACTGGAACTGGTGACGTCATGAGAGAGAATCCTAGAAATTTCACCGAATAACACAAAATTGGATGCACATAATAAAAATAGGAGGAAAAGGCGAAGATGTCACAACATTGGATATAGGGGGAAGGTTTTTGCTTACATGGTTCTATGTATACCAATATATAAAGCTGAAGAGTTTGTTTGTTTGAACGCGCTAATCTCAGGAACTACTGGTTCAAATTGAAAAATTCTTTTTGTGTTGAATAGACCGTTCATCGAGGAAGGTTTTAAGCTATAAAGAGCGAAGATACAATTGAAAATGTGGAAAAAAAACAGGGCAGGTATAAATCATAACTTATATCTTCTAACCACGGGGATGAAGTCGCGAGCAACAGCTAGTGACTAAATAAAACAATATCCAACTATTATAAGTGTATAATTGAGTCTGTTTGTTTGTTACAGGTTAAGCTACGTTTGATACGGTTGGTCGGTAAAGCCACCGGTGGGCCACCATCTATGTCTTAATGACTTCCTCCATTTTCGAAAGACATATTAAAGTGTAGGTCCTGTGTTTTTAAATATATATTTGACAATCTCTGCGGGTACTTTGAAGCTAGAAAGTCTGACAACCAGTCTGACTAAGGGGTGTCGTGTTGCCCAGGTAACAGGGGTTGAGGAGGTTAAATCGGCAGTCTTGTGAAACACTAATAATTAGCTGAATCCGGTTACACTACAAGCCGACCCTACACAGTCGGCAAAAATCTAGGCTGACGACGAATTAAAAAAAAAATGATACGCGAAAACAATGGAATATAAATCAGTAGAAAAGTTATGAAGTAAATTCAAAAGCTAGTTTAAGTTAAATATCAGAAAAAAATAAAGGATATACTGGAATTGCAATTAATTTTTGTTTTCGACTGAAACTTACGTTTTCTGATAAAATCGTTCTCTAATTAAGTTCCATATAAACGCTCGATTACCTGAGTTCAATTAACAGTTACGAGAATTAACAGTCTTCAGTTAAATAGCTCATATTTATTTTTATAGCATTTTAATTTCTATGAAATTGCAGTTCTGTGTTAAACCAGAGGAGTTTGGGTGAGAATCGATTACTGAGGGCAGTGTTAAATAATTCTGGACTCTTTTTCGATGTTGTTTATAATAAGTCATTTTACACTATAAGTATCAGCAATTTGTTCTATTTGAACGCTTTTTAACGCGCGTTAAAAAAGCTCCCGTGCGAATCAGACCTTATTGTGAAAGATTATCATTATGTAGCATCCATCAACCCATGTTAATTTATGTGAATACTTTCTCTTATGCCACAAATATAATTGAGAAACTATTTAATTGTTGCGTCTGTTAATCTATTGCTCTGAAACAGCTCAACCATCTTTGATAAAATTCGACATAATCCTTACTTAAGTGCAAGAAAAGACCTGCGGTACACTACCTGCTTTTTGGTGGAAGCAGGACCATAAATTAGTAACAAAGAACTTGTAATAAAACATAGATGTCTAACATATTATTTGACTACACGGATACCCGAATGGTTGAGGTCCCCACGCCAAAATCACTATGCGCGACCTATAGCAGGTTTGATCCCGCCCTGTGCCACGCGTTCTGAGATCCAAGATTGCTTATTACAGATTGCTCTTGAGTCTGCTTGTCATTGTGCCAGTAACTTTAATGTTTGAGAAACCTTCTGACACAAGGATTCAATTTCTTCATGCAGAGGTATTTTTTCTCTAATTGTCCGGATCGCACGACTAGTTTCGAAACCAACCAAATAAGGAACTATTGGAACTAGAGTCGACTGCTGCGCATCTCATTTCAAATCCTTAAAATTCCGAATGTCACAAAAGTAATTACGAAAATAAAGAGGTCAAACATTCAATCTCTATTCACACATAAAAAAATACAACTTCAAAGAAATTTCATCAAACATTTTTATCACAAAACCTTATTTTGTATGTTATAAAGTTATGTAAATAAAAACAGCTGAATCTTCATAATAACAAGATATGAAGCTAGACCGAAAGTTTGTCTTCATTTTGAGATACTTGGGATTCAACGCGACACTGTGATAATACATGAGATATATAGTATGTTCTATGTTTGTCTTATTATATGTATGTGTTTATGATCTTTGTATTCAGGCCATGTGATTGTGGACATAGCAAAGCTGGGTAGTACCAGTAGTACCCACAATTTTTTTTGGACTGGACGGATAGCCGAGCGGTTTTCCAGTGCCAAACCCACAGATTGTGACGTGTCGAGGGTTCGATCTCCGCGTAGGGCAGGCATTTGTGTGACCCATGAATGCTTGTCTGGGTGTCTTCCTGTATAACACTTGAATGTTTGTGAAAGCCCGGTGACACTAGGAATCCATTCCTTAATTCGGGAGTCGTTATTTAAAAGCAGAAAAAAATAGCACAAATGATTCTAGCCTCGTTAGATTCTTGTCCAATTTTCTAAATAACAAAAATAAAAAATATTCCGATGAATTGAGAACTACCTCCATTTTTAAGTGGGTTGAAAACTGTCAACTGTGTCACTTGCAGAATTCATTACACTTTAACATCATCAACCTTTTAAACAAATTTAATGAATCTAAAAATCGCTTTACATTATAAAACCCGTTTTTATTTATTTTAATTTCCAAAATAAAAACTTGGGTGCAGTGGCACTCTTAGGGAGCATTTTAAACTGAACTAAGGCAATGGACTCCTGACTCACTCTCGCAATTTATCACGTGATAATAGTTGTCTAGGTTTTATCTTCTTTTTGTTTACAGTTTATAGTAAATTTGAAGAGCAGAAGGTTAGTAAGTGACTAAATGATGTAGCAGCAATAGAGATGACGACAATTTTTTTTGCAGTGTCCGTCTTGTAGTTTTTTGTAAAATAATGTATACGTATTTTTAATTTGTCCCGCAAACATAAATTGACCAAATTACAGTGAATGAAACTTACGCGTGACGTCACGATTGAGTATAAATTTTACTCTATCGTTACGTCACAAGCCCCCTCTCCTAAACTTTAAAGCAGTTAATCTTTGTCAATTCTAGTTTTTCTGAAAAAGGAAAAAATACGTGTCTCATACTTTTCAATTATCTAACTGAGGGACAAATGAGATTTTTTCCTATTATACCCAGTCATCATCCCTATTAGATGCTTCGATAGTCAAAGTTTAGTTAAAGCTTAAATTCGATCTTCATTTAGAACAAATATTATTAATTGGAGAGAAAAATACTGTTATTTTTCTTGTGAATTCAATGTTTCTGAACAGGACAAGTATCATATTTTTGTGTTGTTTTTCAAGAAAAATATGTTAATATAAACCAAGCAATCGTTAATTGCAATACCGAGAATCGAGAATTAAAATACAGCTTCGGATTTAAAATTTTGAAATTACTTATTTTGTGTCCCACTGGAAAACGATATTATCGTTGTACTCATAACATAGTCAATGTCAGATCAGTCTTAACCTGCGCTCAGGCTAACTGCAAAACTCTATTCAATAATAACCAGTTAAATAATAGAGGTCAGGCTCACGAACTAAGGATTCCATACAAAAGGACAAATCACAACAAATTTATTACCGTAACAGCCATTGCGCAAACTTCAATTCTATTTTTAGTACGTTTGTTACCGCAGCAACAGAAAAAAAATATGAGAAAATTTTAACTGTTTCTATCATTTAGTCACAGTCCCTGTTCATGAGATAAAACCTGGGCCTCAATTCCGCGTATTAAAATGGCCGATTAAATAAAGAAAATAAGATTCAAGTGAAACTATTCGCATTCTTTTAATTCTTGGTAAAATGCTTGGGAGAATACGAATAGTGTCAAATCAAATCCAATTGCCATTAATTCACGGTCTGATGGACGGACAGTCGGACTTACAGACGGATGGACGGACGGACAGACGGATGGACTGATATTCATCCCAATGTAGCCTTTATAATAGAGTTTACACTTTGGAAGAGAACTTTGAATCGTTTCATGTTGTACTTCTGCTATTCCTCTTGACATTGTGTTTCTGTGTAACATCTCCCGGTTTCCCTGGAACTGTGTCTGCAGCAGCTGATTAAGTGCATGAAGCGTCGTGTACATTATATGTATGTATTATTGAAAAGCTTCTAATGCTAAGATTTTGGTAAATCTTCAAAAAATTTTGTGACTAGCTCTACCCCCCATTTCGTTTAATTTAAAAATAACGTTAACTAGTTTTTTCTTTGTTCTTGCATTTTGATACACAATTTGTTGTTGCAATTATCTGTTTCTTTCAGTCTTTTTTATTTATTGGCTCTTTTGAAACTGTTGGCTATCCCTAGAGATCTCTGCCCAGCAGTGGGACGTAAACGGACTGGTAAAAAACGTTTTATTGTGAAGCTTTAATGTTTTATCGATTCAGGTTGTTTACTATGCATTTCTTTTTTATAAGAAGCAACTTTTAAGTGGTTCTTAAATCGATTTAATATTTATGCAGCTATTCAAACGATCACACTGGTGCTGGCAATAATAAACCGGATTGTTGTTTCTTTTTAATTTCAAGACAATTTATTACCACTCCCTCGGTAACAATTTTAATTTAGTTATTTTAAGTTTAAATCCCGCTAAGTACCAGTGATTTACAAAGAGCGACTGCCTTAAACACGATACCCCTTAGTTTGACTGGTTGTCAGACTTTCTAGCTTCTGACAAACCGTAACGACTGTCAAAGATGTATGACTAACAGCCACAATTTAAAGTGCCTTCCGAAACTCCCACGCTTGTCTTAAGGTAATGTTTTTCAGGTGTGGATGAGAGATGTCGCTCTAAATCATGTATTGCTGTCTCGCTTCCGCAACCATTATAATATTACTTGAAAACGTAGTAGTTGACCATCTCATGTAATACTGTTGCAATTGTTAAACAAAACATCAAATCTCAAGGCGTAGAACACCATCTTCCTTTCAAAATTACAAATCTAATTTTAAAAGGCAGTGGCAATAATAGGATTCTTCATAATTTACCTGGTTTTAGTACTAATTACTGACACTATAATATCTTTACGAACACTACCAAGACATAAGCATGTTTCACATTAAAAGAGCACTTGAATTTGAATTAACCAAGTTTTATGATCCACGCACTAAGACTCGCATTTAATTTAGTTTTTAATGAAGTATAAAAGGAATCAGCAACGGATTCCGCAAAGATAGAAACTACTTAATGTGAAAAAGCAGATGTGTGAGCGAGAGAGCACGACGATGACAAATAGCGGCGTCCCGCTTGCACGGCCACAGTCTTGTATAAAGTGTTGCTAGGCAACCCGATTCGATTAGATTCAAAAGCATCTTTATGTTTTTACTTATTGCTTGTAAATCGTTAAGAGTTTTTCTATAATATCATGTTACCTTCGCAACTCAATGATTCGATTCGTCATGAGCACAATATGATTGGACCGAGAGTTTCAAGTTTTGAGTACGTACATACTTTCTTCATTATTCTAAGATAGTCCTTTTTTGGTTAAGCGTGGGAATCCTCATGGACTTCTTCCTCGGGGAGAAACCTCGGGGGTTTCTCACATTTAGTTGGTGTGAGGCAAAACATCAGACATCCCTGAAAATAATACAATTTGATGTTGAAAATATACCATATAAGTGAATACCAAAATAAATTTAAAAAAAAATCAAATAAAATTATGTTCATGAGTTACAACGACAAAGTCACGTGTGACGTCACTTACCAGTAAGCTTTTTACTAGCATGTGATGTTACTAGCCCCCATTACCATACATTTAATGATCTTAAGTGCTTTTTCTGCCTAACTTTTTAATCTATACTAATCTATACTAATATATAAAGCTGGAGAGTTTGTTTGTTTGTTTGAACGCGCTAATCTCAGGAACTACTGGTCCAAATTGAAAAATTCTTTTTGTGTTGAATAGACCATTCATCGAGGAAGGCTTTAGGCTATAAACCATCACGCTGCGACTAATAGGAGACAAGATACAATGGAAAATGTGAAAAGAACAGGGCAGGTATAAATCATAACTTATATCTTCAACCCACTGGGACGAAGTCGCGGGCAATAGCTAGTGATGGGATAAAATGAAAAATACTTACTTAAGATTTTTGGGAAACTTGTCTGACGGTCTACTTAGATTTTTAGTCAAATAACCTATTGAAAGAAAACTTTTACACACAATACTATTAAGAATTAATCTAGCAAGGGATCTGTTTGTATTCTTTTAATATATTAAATTCCCGTGTCACGATGTAAGTTACCGTACTCCTCCGAAACGGTTCGACCGATTCTTATGAAATTTTGTACACTTATTGGGCTGGCCTGAGAATAGAACAACATCTATTTTTCATACCCCTAAGTGAAAAGGGTGGCTCACACTAAAAAAAGTATTTTAATTTTTGGACGAAATTGTTTGTTTTTATAAAGTGGCATTAAAAATACATACAACTAGAAATAATTTATTAGACAAGACAACATTTGCTGGGTCAGCTAGTTTTATTATAATATTAATTGTATTTTAGTACTCTAATTTACATTTGAGCTCTTTGTCTTAAGGACTTGCACTAGTGCGCTCGGATTCGAATTTAATTAAATGTAGAAAAGCCCAAGTACGTGACATCGTATACCTTAGTCCACCTGAAACTTTCATCCTCCTAAAGTGTTCAAAGCGTTGGGGAATTGTTTAAACAGTTTTTAAATATAGTTTATAGACAGTTTTCCTTTCTTTTTAAGTTGGTCCAAGGTTAAGGTGAAAGTAGAATTGATGATTACTAAGGTTTTTCTGTCACTCCATACGTCTGCTATGAGGCTGTGTCTCATTAACCATTGTAGCTAGACCGTTGAATTTTTAACATATGATGTATTTCTGATGGCACTATAACAACAAATAGTAAGTATAAAGTACAAAGTTAAACAGCGAATGGTTTAAATTTGACTAGTGACATTTTTTGTAACCTGCAACTGGTATTGCCGTTTTTCTGTTATCATGATCATAACATCGCTTTATAAGCCTCTTATTAGTAACAGTCTTGTTTTTCGGATTCCAAGAAGGCTTACTAGGAGCTAATGAAAGAATGATGAATGATTCAGGAACAATCTATAGATATACTTTAATACTATAGATTTCAGCTAATCTGATAATTTATCTTTAATTAAAAGAAAACGTATGAAACTTCTATCCATTAAAGAAATACTTCTTGTTTAAGTAGAAGTTTGAGACGTTTTATTTAATCCAAAAAATCTAAATTAAAATTCGCTTTGTTAAATCCAAGTATCAACCACACTAAAGCAAAAGAAATATACACACCTAACCACAGTTTACCTCAAATATAAGGTAAAAATTGAGCCACAAACATTTTATATATCTACTTCGATGGGGTCTTCTCCCACGAGAGCAAGAGATATTGATTGCAGTTTTCCCGCTGTTTTCAATACTTTATTATCTTTCCCCTATAGGCCGTACACCTATTGTCTTTGCCGAGATTGAGATAAGGACCTACTACCAGATCTCAAAGTACGAATTGTAGTATATGTGCAAGTGAGATGGCACTCTACGCCTTGTATCACGCTGTCCTTTTCCCACAACTACGAGAGTCCTATTTTAAGATACATTGGTAGATCCTATAAGTTATCGATGACTAACTTTTTGTATTTTCTGTTATATTCACGATAACTCCACAAATAGAGATGTAATGAATAATTTGTGTAGGGATTGCAATTGCGATGGTGTTATATTTTACATTTAGATTGCGTTTTTAGACTTATTTTTATTTTATTAATTGATGGTGGCGTTTTAGGCCCAGAATATTGGTGCGTAGTTTAAGCAGTGAAGGTGAAATTTTTATGTATATGTATAAAACAGAATATTTCCAATTAAAATTTTATATTCTTTTGCTAAAATTGTTTTGATTCTGAGGATGAAATGCAGGTTAATATGCCAGTTAGGAATACGTAACTATTTTAATCCATGTCTCAATTTTTCTTTTCAAGCTTTTATTGACCTGAATTAAACTTCAGAAAAAAAATATATTAAAAATACCTCCCGCACCTCTGACCTGCAGATCTGCCAATAAATCCCAAAAAATATAATGTCATGTTCGAAAGAACTGGGAAAGCGCTGTTTTGCTTTCATAATTACAATGACATTACTTTAAAATATGCTGGTAGGTGGTCTATGGGATGCATTTGATACGGAACCACAATATTACGAAGTGTTCTCTCTAAGTAATCCTATTAAGAGCAATTCAGACATCCTGTCATACATTCAATTAGAAATGTAGGTTAAAGTTCTCTATGTAAACCCCTATGCCTATGGTCAATTGATGTCTATCGAAAAGAGGAGTATGATTTTATAGAGTTAGTAAAGTAAAACCTTGAATTTTTTGATATATGAGGAAATCTAAAAAACTTACTCTATTTCCAAAAAAATGTTGGGTATAGACTTCTCTTACAATACTGAATAAAAGCGGATTTTTTTTTCCTTTTTTATAAAAAGACTCCCGCATCAAGGCTTTCACAAACATTTAAGCCACATGCACAAAGACACCCAAACTCACGACAAGCATTCGTAGATCAAACAAATGTTTTACTGTTAGGATCGAACCCGCGGCACGTCACGCTCTTTGAGTTTGGCGTGGTAATCTCAACCACTCGGCTATCCGTGCAGTAAAAGTAATCCTACAACCCAAAAACTTCCGAAATTCTCCCCAAAATGTCAGAAGCCACAAAATCGCAATGTAACTAATTAGTGGCATTATAGTGACATATAACATCCGTGGATAGTGCCACGTGATGCCGAGGAGAGATGATGGCGTTCCTCGCATTCCGGGATGATCAGACAGGTGGGGACAATAATAACAATTAGCGGGTGGGGGTTGAGCGCTAATTTCGCGGTCTAATGACCGACATACCAGCGTAGGAGGGGGACGGACTTGGGGAGTGGCGGAGAAAATTATGTGGTGGAGACTTTTGTATTTCTTGATGGTAGCTATCGTGAGAATGATTCATTATTAAATGATGCAACGCGGCGAGGTAAGCGCGTCAGCTCGTGATTAAGGACTCCGGTTGGGTCCAAAACTAGTAGGGCTACCCCGATATACGCATGAGTAAACCGTTGCATCATTTAATAACTTTTGTATTTTATACATTTTTAACAAAAATGCTTTGCCATTAGTTTACTTTTTTGGGTTACATATAAATACCTTCATACAAAAACTTTTCGCGTTAATTCCTTTTTTTTGAAGCATTATCAAATAAAATTTCGCAGATGATGTATGAAAACTTAATTAAGATTGAAAAGAATAATACTTCAAATTTCATTAAAAAAAACTCAATTTCAGTCATTTACGGTCTCTTTAACCCAATTACCTGGGTATAACGACACCCCTTAGTATGACTGGTCGTCAGACTTTCCAGCTTCTGACTAACTGGAACGACTGTCAAAGATATACAAAACAAAAACCCATATTTAACATATCTTCCCAAACACGGAACAACTCGTTTTAATATAGATCACCTATCCACGAGTCGACCGTATTAAGCGAAGCTTAACCTGTGATCGATCAACTTGTGCAGATGTAGCTGAGCCACAAGCTCTTCATTAATAGTATCTCTATCATTTATTTACAATACCCGGCAGGTGCAAGTCTGGGTAGAAATAAATAACACGTGTACCTCTCATCCTGTGACTGACAGATATATATGGAGAGCGAAGTTTTCCCGCCAAAATACAAATTGAAAGTTTACTTGTGGAGTGCAAGTAATAGGACGACTATTTATCATTTTCTTTATGTTGGTGCATTGGCTTTATCAAAATATGGGGTAGGTGAATAACTTTTGCCGAAACTGTAAGTAAGTTAACTTATAGTCAACTGTTAGATATATTTACGAACTAAAAAGGGGAGAGGGATTTGTTTATATTGTTATCCACGAAGAAAATTGAAGGTATTGCTGCCCTGTTTGAATCTATACTTCTATACTAATATATAAAGCTGAAGAGTTTGTTTGTTTCAACGCGCTAATCTCAGGAACTACTGGTCCAAATTGATGTTTTTTTTTTGTGTTGAGTAGACCATCCATCGAGGAAGGCTTTATGCTATAAACCATTACGCTGCGACTAATAGGAGCGAAGATACAATGGAAAATGTGAAAAAGCAGGGCAGGTATAAATCATAACTTATGTATATCCTCTACCCACGGGGACGAAGTCGCGGGCAACAGCTAGTTAGAACATAAAACGCATAGCCTTGAAAACAGTATCTCTATCATCCTAGCCTTTCTCGAAATCATGTTTTGGCAGATTTAAGTCTAACTAGATTTAGCGTATTATTACTATTTACTAGTATTTTATAAGGAGCGACTGAATATAACACCTCCTCAACCCAGTCACCTAGACAACACGATACCCCTTAGTAAGTCTGGTTGACTGACTTTCTAGCTTTCTGACAACCCGTAACGACTGTCAAAGATGTGTTATCAAGTGACCAACTATATCTAGTGTAGCTTAACCTGTGATCGATGAACTTGTACAGTTTTAGCTTAGCTATGAGCTCCTAAAACAGTATCTAAACAAAAATACTAATCTGTCCCTAAAACAAAACTCACAATCAAATTAGATAACAATTCACTCTACACCCAAATGAGCCCAAATCTCCGATCTCCACAGTACTTGGAGATTCATCTCATTGATTCCGTCTCAAATAAACATCATCTGTTTGCTATCCCGACCTATGAGTCGGCTGTTTTCCCGAGCCAAATTAACACGTTACGGACCGAAATCATTGACCTATATACATGTTTGCAGTAGTCATTGATTGAATGTAATAGCTCTGAATGTAATCGAGCAAGCTGCGTTATGGACTGAGGTTGTTTAAGTCTTGTATCGTAGGTTATAAGTAGAGGTGACGTCATTACTGAGTTGACTGTTAGAAGGAAGTCTAAGTTTAGATTTTTTTGAAGTGAGTCTTTTTTTGACATTTTGGTTTAGGTAATATAAGCGTAGTTTTTTTGTTGTACCGGATGAAGTATTAATTGTAGAGCTTTATGTGAATGCTGTAAGTAAATCTGAATTCTGAGGTGTACATTGAGTAACGTAGTGTATTCATTGCAAAATTCATTTCAAATGATAAAATTATAATTAAATAGTACTTTATTCAAGGAATCTCGACCAAAAATCGGTTCTTTATGATTGATTTAGATCAACAGAAATTTCGTTTTCATTAACATTTAAAATAGATAGAGATCAGCTATTCAACATAAAGATATATTTCATGAAACAAGACACATGTTTTCAAAAATTCCCAAAAAAATAGAAACTTAAACACTCCTGTGACATTAAAAAATCGACCCAATATCTCTCTGTCATTTCGAAACAGCTATTCCGAATCGTCTGACACAGATTCCTTTCAGGTTTCACATTTCGGTATCCACCGTGAGCGTTTACTGTGAAATCCTGTAAACCGAGCTACAATTCTTTTATCTTCAACTAGCTGTTGCCCGCGACTTCGTCCGCGTGGTTAGAAGATATAAGTTAGGAATTTTTGAACGGAAGCCCTCGAAAATAAATCATTTTCCCTGTTTTTCCACATTTTCCATTGTATCTTCACTCCTATTAGTTGCAGCGTGATGGTATATAGCCTAAAACCTTCCTCGATGAATGGTCTATTCAACACAAAAATATTTTTTCAATTTAAACCAGTAGTGCCTGAGATTAGCGCGTTTAAACAAACAAACTCTTCAGCTTTATATATTAGTACTAGCTGTTGCCCGCGACTTCGTCCCCGTGGTTAGAAGATATAAGTTAAGATTTATACCTACCCTGTTTTTTCACATTTTTCATTATATCTTCGCTCCTTTTAGTCGCAGCCTAAAGCCTTCCTCGATGAATGGACTATTCAACACAAAAAAGATTTTTCAATTTGGACCAGTAGTTTCTGAGATTAGCGCGTTCAAACAAACAAACAAACTCTTCAGCTTTATATATTAGTATAGATATAGATATATATAAAATAGTTCAACAGTCTATCTTTAAAGAATTCTCATCAATCTACAAACTAAAACGAATAAATCAAGCCAATAAGTGATAAATGGATGGTAACTGTTACTTTTTTAGTAAAAATAAAGGTTTATCTCACAGCTAACGACTGTTTTTGTTAGTAAAAGGTGTTATTTGTATTGATGTACTGTTGTAGAGATTGAAAACTGAGTAATAGTTTTGAATTTGTTGAATAATAGACATATTTAATGAAACATACAGAATAATGGACTACAAATTATGTTATGATTTGAAAAATCGTGGCAAATCAATGTTAAAAATAAAATTTTGTGCGGTTGTAGTAAATCATCTATATGACACTTTTATAATAATACCTATTGTTGTCTCTAAAATTAGAGCCAAAAGATTTTTTTTATGATTTTTATAACCGCATATTATAAAGTTTTAAACTAGATAGCTGTATTTTTTTAAACCGACCGTTTAATAAATAAATAAGTTACCATAATATTAAATAATACTAAAATATTAATTTGTTTTTCAATTGTATTTTAAATATTCTCCCCGCCCAAATCCGGCCCTGCTAATCGCCGCGCAGGGTTGCCGTCTACGTAGTACGTTTAATTAATTTTAAATTTACATGTAAGGGTTGAAAAATATATCTAAGTATTAAGGTTTAGTACCGCAGAGAGGCTCTTTATTTAATTACCCGCATTTACATGAAGCCCTTCAGATCTGATTCGATTTTGATTGAAAAGCTTGATTTAATTATGCGGTAATTTATTTATAATAAATAAATTTTAGAATTAAGTTAATAAGCTGAATTAATTTCGTAAATTTAATTGCAAAACGTATTTGTGAACACTATAAACGAAATTGCTTATTAGGTATAAAAATACATTAATCCCAGCCAAAGTCAAAAAAACGTGCCCAAAAAATTCCAATATCTTGCCTATTTAAAACTATAATATAACTCAATAAAAATATACTTCAGTTTCGAGCTTACTTTAATCCAAATCGGTTCAGCAGTTAACCAGATGAAGAATGAACTTCAAACAGATAAAGTTAATTTCTCCGTTATAAATGAATTAATTTCGCAATCTCGAAATATACCGCAATATTTCAGTACAGTTGACAACCCTAAATAACAGTCTCGTATCTTAGCCCTATAAATAGCAATAATCTAGGACTCAGGTGCAAGTGACGTTCACAAGAAACTATTTTTAACTAATATCTGACTAAGCTTTGGCAATTGACTATGAGACACGTCTGCTCTATATATGTATATTTACTTTAATACTACTATTCATATCTACAATTTTAAAAGTAAAAGACAAGCACACATTCCATAGAATTGTCAAAATTTATAATAAGTATTTCGTTAGCATTGATATATTTGCCCTAACTCGCAATGTATTTAAAAGTAACATTGTAAAAGTGTTAAAAAGTTATGTCTAAACATTTACTAGAATAAGGCCAAAAACATACATAAATAACCTTCACTGTATGTAACAACTAATTGTATAGTAATCTGTGGAAACGTTGTGGATTGCGGTATAGTTTCTAATTAATTAAATGCAGACAACATCACATACATTGTTCTGAACCCAAAGTAAGTTGCTAAAGCACTTGTGTTATGGAATTCAGATACAACGACCTTACCACAAACACCGAGACCCGAGACAGTGTAGAAACGTGTTTTTTTTTTACATTGACCCGACCGGCGATCGAACCCGGGACCTCAGAGCGAGCGACACCTTGAAACCGGTGCGTACGCCACTCGACCACGGAGGTCGTCAAAGATTGTTCTTTAACCTACTTTTATTACGTATCTAGTTGTAAGATAAATTGTACAATTGTTGGTTTTCCCAAATAAAATAAAATACACATGACTAAAGACAGCAAGGATAGCCGAGTGACACAGCGCGACATTTCGCGGGTTCGATCCTCGATTGCGCAATAATCTAGGAATGCTTGTTGAGTCTTTGTCTTGATTTTTTGTGAAGCCT
Organism: Trichoplusia ni; assembly: GCF_003590095.1. Classification (NCBI taxonomy): domain Eukaryota; kingdom Metazoa; phylum Arthropoda; class Insecta; order Lepidoptera; family Noctuidae; genus Trichoplusia; species Trichoplusia ni. The sequence goes on from NC_039487.1 coordinate 5,846,717, forward strand.
ACCGCGACACAACGATTAAATTAAGTAATGCGGGAGATTTAAAAAAAATAACTTAATAATGTATTCATAAGATTATTGCCAAAATTGTATGTCTAACAATAGCGTATCAACTAAAGTGCTAACTAATTATAAATTGGTCTTAACTAAATATAAATTGTTCTGAAAATGACAATTCCTATTACCTATCCCTAGAACGTCACAATTCAAAAAACCAGCCTTAATTGTACTATTTTCGCAGTTAATTCCAAACACTTTTGCTACCTTTGTTAATGCCAGTGCAGAATTTGTGCTATTTAAGGAGCATACGAATCAAACTTGACACTTGGGTTAGCGTGATTGACTTAGGCAGGATCAGCCTAGGTAAAAGCTCCAGAAATAGGAATACCGGACTGTAAACATCGGAAAAACGCTTGGATGTATGGATGTTTGTTCCTCTTTCACGCAAAAACCACTGAACGGATTTAGACGAAACTTGATACACAGATAGTTTACAAACAGGATTAACGCATAGTTGCTTTCCCGATTTTATATTCCTGACGTATCATTTTCTATTTGTTAATGGGATAAATAATAATAATAATGGAATAAAACAAACCAATTGTTATAATACTTCAGTCTTTCAAATACTACAACTTCAAAACAAGGTAAAACCAGCAACATATTCGAGCTCCTAACAGCAATGTAGGGTACAAATGAAATATTGTTTTAGTTCACCTAACTGTCAAAGAATAGTTTAATTGTTTAGAGACCGTACGAATTTGGATGCAGGTCACTCAGTGAGTGTAATTTATCATTGTTTCGTTCTCAACCTGCATTATAACCTCCATACTACTACTGCTGTAAGTGTGCGAGCGAGATGACGCTACGTTCTGTATATCGCTGTCTCGCTTCGACAGTTCAACAGTTTTTGGTAAATAGTTTGGTGAGTGCGTTGTTCACGTTTGGTGGTGGAATATCTAACTTTTATTACGCTTTACAAATATTTTAGTTTAGTGAAGTAGAATTGTTTTACAGTTAAGTTTATAAAGTAAATTGTAATTGAAAATAACATGCTTGTGGTTTCTATGTTCTTTTTAGATGACAATGCACGGACAGTCGTGTGGCATAGGTTAAACTACAAACACGATGCGCGGTGTGCCGCGGGTTCAACTCCCGAGCAGGACTAGTACCTATTTGTATGATCCAGTCTTGGCATCTTTCTGCACTTCACTAAAATTTTTGTGGAATCTCCTGCCAAACAATGATTGAATTACTTAGGGCGGGAGACGTATATCTTTTAGAAAAATATAGTTTTTTTTTTAATATTCTGAAAAGAAACTCATAAATAATGGACAGATGTGTAATTAAACGAACGTTTTTCCCAGTCAAACATTCACAGGCTGATAAAACATACACATCTTCATGAGGAGAAAATAATGGATAAGTAATATAATTCTACAAGAATAATATGATTGATACTTAAAATACCATTTAACCCAACGCCTATACTTCTAACCTTTCAATTCAACCTCCCTACAATAAAAACTCACACAAAATACTAAAATACACAAACATCACACGTCACGCACGAAAATTATGACACTATGGCCTTTAGTAAATTAACCATAGCCTTAACAATGTTTAGACAGTCAACGTTTTTATTAGTTCATAAAAACTAATTTGTATGACCGTCTTTGGAGGGTCAATTACATTGACAAGGACTGTTATAGACGTTTTTATTCTGTAATATTAACTGTTACTTTCGTTCATAAAGTTAATTTATTCAATTTTTGGAGTGATTAAAAAGGTGTTAAAATGCAGTGCCTAGCATAGCATGGCTTAGGTATATGAAAAGGATAGTAAAGGAGTATTTAACGGAAAGAACGAATGAATCTGTATGATAGATTTCAAAAAGGTATAAATTTCTATTATATTAACAATAAATGAATAAACTACACTAAGTTGGAATCGCGTGTGACGTCACTTATAGGCAAATTTTTACACATGAATAACGTAACTAATCTCAAATCCACAATCTTTGATGGGATTTCTCATCGTAATTTTTGATTGATTAGAAAAAATATGTATTCAATATCTTTTTTAACATTTTGCATAATACATTTTATATGATTTCCTGTCAAAACTGTATTATTTATAAATCTATCTCTTATAAATTCAACAATATAAGACCAACATTGGTGCTTATCTATACTTCTACACTTCTACACTAATATATAAAGCTGAAGAGTTTGTTTGTTTGTTTGAACGCGCTAATCTCAGGAACTCCTGGTCCTAATTGAAAATATCTTTTTGTATTAAATAAAACATTCATCGAGGAAGGCTTTAGGCTATAAATCATCACCCTGCGACTAATAGGAGCGAAGATACAATAGAAAATGTGAAAAATCAGGGCAGGTATAAATCATAACTTCTACCCACGGGGACGAAGTCGCGGGCAACAGCTAGTTTAGTCATAAAAGAGATTCACATTATTCCACATCACTCGTTATCAAATAAATAAAGACATAACCTTAAATTAAATCAATAAAAAAAACTTCGTTAACTTAATTCACAAAAATGGTAATAAAATTCACCCCAACATCATATTACAAATTTTTACTACAAGTCCTTAAGTATTAATTAAAGCTAATTATTACTACAAGATAGGTGTAAAACTGTATGTAAGGGCTTGGCAGCCATAAATTTTCAGAACAAGGAATTAAACAATCATTTTTATTATCCGAGGGGTAGGGGCGGTGACCCCGTGTCTGTGTCAAGTCGTGTTTGTGTAAAACATATGATCGTTGGAGGGAATGGGTATTATGTTTTGGAATTAGATAAATGTTTATCAAACCTTTTTATGAAGTAAATCTTTGTGTCGCGGTTTTACTTACATTCAAGTCCTCGGAACAAGTAACAGGATCACAAATAGGGATTAGTATGTCCCTACGCGGGATTCAAACTGCGACACGTCGCTCACAGTGAATTTTACGTGATGATCTTTACCACTCGGCTACCCTGAGATTATAAACCGAGGGATTCTAATCCTATAACTATTTAATGAAGTCTAGTAAATCAAAGTAACTGTTTAACATGAGACAAGACAAAAAATAAATAAAATGTATTTTTCTCACACTATTTCAAACTCTTTTAAACAAATATCGCTTGAAAAAAGTGGGGTAAGTTTCTCACATCACCCACTATAGGACATAGAAGATCGATTAAAAATCACCATCGAGTTTAAATTCGTTTGAATTGTCTTTTCAAGACAAGTTTGGACTGTCAAGATGAAAACCTCCACAGTCTACCCATGACCATAATACGCAAAGACGAATAAATTCTTCAAGATAGTAAATCACGAATCAGTTTATAAATAGATTTATTTCGATACCTCAAAGTCAGTATTTTATTTCTTAAATTACAATCTACTAAAAGCCTTCTTAAATAAGACCAGTCTAGTATCGCTAAAAATCCCTTTTTAAAGGTACAATCGTATTCCAAAACAATTTTCTGTAATGACTATTTTGATCGACGAATTAACAAAACTAATTAGCAGGAGGATAAACTTGTAAATACTTAAATAGAACCTACCATTAACTTTCAAAATAAGAATGCAGTTTTCGCAGAAGCGAGATAGCACGATACCAACGTAGAGCACCATCTCTTTCCAACATATGTAGGAATCTTTCTTCAAGAATCGTGGTAGGAACGAATGCCGCCATAGTTAATTAGGGGTGGCAATTAATTTACCGATTTTATAGTTCAATAAATTTTATGGACCAATGCAACCGAATCATTAAACATAATTAAGATTATTTTTATATTCGCGCGTAGATTGGAATAAGAGGGAAATTTAATGGGATTATTAGTACCTAAAGGTATTTTGCGATATTCTTTATGTTTAAAAGTCTTATTTTTCATATGATTTTATCTTTATTTAGTTCTTAATGTGAATGAGTAAAACAGATAGTTGATAAATATAATGATAGGTATTCAAAGACAGTTCGCTAAGTGTTTTGCTAGCATAGACCTGCGACTGTGACCATCAGTTTTATTTTTTTCCGTGTCTTAATATAAAACCTTACAAAAGTGTGTTAGACTTGCGACTTTGAGGGTTTCGTAGACATAGTCTAAATAAAAACAAGTTTGCCATAAACATCAAATTTAGGGTACCAACTTCTGAATCTCATAGTTAATTTTCGTTACTTGTTGTTATATAAGCAACAAAAATACATGACCGGTGAAAATATAAACTGTCCAGCCGTTACATTACTTAAAGTACAGCCTTTAAACAGAAAGACGAACAAACGAGGTTCTATTCTAACAATTTGGGTACGAAAATCTAAAAATCTGTTTAGCGAGCAGCCAAAATTTCCAAAATGATTATCTTAGTTGATTGGTTACAAAGGTTACAAACAACAAAACTATTTAGACAGTTTGTCTATTGGACTCCTTCTATCATCATACTATTTAGGTAAGTATTTTTGTAGTCACATAAAGTTATAATCTAGACCATTTTTCTATTGGACCTCTTTTATTATCCTTACTAATATTATAAATGTGAAAGTAACTCTGTCTGTCTGTTACCCTTTCAGGTCTAAACCGCTGAACTGATTTTAATGAAAATTGGTACAGACCTAGAGTTGTCCTTGAGAAAGAACATAGGATAGTTTTTATCCCGGAATTTTGGAGAGTTCTTTTGGAAACGCGATATAACCTCTCAACCTAACCTCGACGCGGGCGAAATGCTAGTCAGTAGTCATACCATATTTAGGTAAGTATTTGTGTAGTCATATAAAGTTATACATAACACATTCGCATCTTACAATCGCTTCTATTAAAGACCAGACAAGAATTACTTGAGGACCAGCGCGTCAGCAGTACCTTGCCCTACCCTCGCGCCCTTCCAAGGGCCATTGAGTACCACTAAATCAAATTAAGTGGTGTTTCATAGACCGTTCAAGTTCTATTATCTTATAGAAAATATCTAGACAGATGTGTAGCAATGTTACTTTAAGAATGTTGATGATTAATTTAATTTTAAGATAGTCAAGTGGAATTTGGGTTTGAAGGTTTATCGCGTCTTTGGACACTAAGGTGAGGGACGTTACGGTTACTTAAAATTGATTTAAATCATTCATAGCCTTTGTCCTTACACTGCTGGGCATAGCACGGTCCTATGCCAGCTTCAAAATTGATTTACGTTTGAGTATTCAATTGTAATCCTTACAGGTCGCATAGGGAGAAAACGGAACCCTATTTGGTCGCGCTGTCCATCTTTTTGTCCGTCTGTACAATCTGTGTGATAAGTAGACAGTTGCTTTTATTTACCGATGACGTATTTCTGTTTCTGCTGTAATAATAAATACTAAAAGTTAAGATCGAGGATCGAAATCAGGCCATTTGAAGCTAGTATTTGCCACAACCTGCCCATACTCTGAGCACCTAGAAATGAAATTAAAAACACTAAATGAAAACAGTTTATTAACTACTTCTAACTTCAAGAAACACAACCGAATACCGATTCTTACTTCCAAATGAGATCCCAAAAGAATATTGATAGTCGTAGTCTATTAGCCCAGCGGTGGGCAATGGGCACACCCCAATGTGAGCTATTTAAAGCTAACAGAAACAGTTTAACGTAATGAGATGGGACCGAGTGCGCGTGACGTGCCCACTTTATTATTTTGTTAGGTTAGCTACTCACTGAAAGATAGGCTAAGATATATAAGTACCGTAATTAGGGATTTGAGCAATAATCGTAAAAAGATAGTTGTTAAATACAATTATAAATGACTTGATTTATTTTTCCATTGCTTTAATGTTAATTCGCTTATGTCCATCTGGCAATTTGAAACAGACAAAACGTGAGGAAGAATTTCTCCTGCTAAGTATATTATTATACTTAGGTTCTTCTAACAGCTAATTTTTTTACACATTACGATTGCCTATTTGATAACCTTCCAAAGCAGTAGTATATTTATTACAATAACATTCACTAAACACAGTAATAAATAAAACCAGCTAAAGTGCAGGTCATATTCGCAACACTGAAAAAAAGACAAGAAAAAAAAAGCTAAATTAAGAAATCTTGTTTCAAAACTACGCTGTAACATTGCCAGTATCGCTTGCACTGTCCAACAGCCCTTACTCCCAGGGCACGTGAACACACGTGGTCACAGTATTTACTTCCCGAACGCACTCTGCATATTTCCCTCCTTATTAAGCCTCTTATTATATAGCTTTCAGTGTGAGACAGCCTGTGATAGATGTACAAAGGATTTTGTAATGTTTTAAAGTTATTTAATGGGAAGAACGTTGTTTGGGGTTTGAGTTTTGGTTGAATTTAACTATATTTATGTTAAAAGGAAAGTTTTGAAATGTACAGTTTACTTTGTGGCATAATAACTGAGATTCTGAGTTATTTTCCAAAAAGACAAGGATTAAGCATTTATTTAGGTACTTCTGTCTGATATTTCAGTCTGTCTCCCCATATCAATACAACCTTTTTCGATGTATGCATGTGAAATTTAAGAAATTACGTCAATAATTAGCAGGAAGAGGTAAGGGCTTAATGCCGACCCTTGGTGCAAGCCCACTGCCACACTGAACTGGTCGGAGTTGCCAGCAGACGATCGGACGTATGTACAAGATTGCCTGTACATAGCACGAATTAACTCCACATACTTTCCAGGCACACCTTTCTCTTTCATAGCCCACCATAACACTTCACGAGGCACCCTATCATAAGCTTTCTCGAGGTCAATGAATACCATGTGCAAGTTCTTGTGCACACGTCTGTACTTCTCGCACAGTTGACGAAGTGCAAAGATGGCATCCATTGTCCCTCGACCTGGCATGAAACCAAACTGGTTTTCAGTAATCTCACTCTCTTCTCTCAATCTTTTCTCTAACACCTTTTCCCATACTTTCATAGTATGTGACATGAGCTTTATCCCCCTATAGTTGTTGCAATCTTGAACATCCCCTTTATTTTTGAAGATGGGCACTAGCGAGCTGGTACACCATTCTTGTGGGATGTCTTCTTCATTGGAGCAGATTGGAGGTGTGGCAACAGAAGCTGGAGAGTGTGGGCTTGAAAATCAGCAGAACAAAGACAGAATACATGTTCTGCGATTTCGGCGGTCTCTCCAGTCCTGAAGCTATAAAGCTTGATGGTGTGCGCCTTCCAGTCTGCTCCGACTTCCGGTATCTTGGTTCATTCATTCAGAGCGATGGCGAAATAGATCGGGCGGTTAAGCACCGAATTAACGCAGGATGGATGAAATGGCGGCAGGTAACGGGAACGATTTGTGACCCCCACATTCCCCTTAAATTTAAGGGGAAGATCTATAAGACCATTGTCAGACCTGCTGTCTTGTATGGATCAGAGTGCTGGGCGACAAAAGGGATGAATGAAAGACAATTGCATGCAGCAGAGATGAGAATGTTAAGAGGAATGTGTGGTATTACGAGAGCGGATAGAGTAAGAAATGAGTATATAAGGGGAAGTTTGAAAGTGGCACCGGTTACAGAGAAACTACGTGGTAACCGGCTGTCATGGTATGGGCATGTTATGCGGAGGAATGAAAATCATGTGGTAAGGAAAGCGTTAAGCATGGATGTGGATGGATATAGGGGAAGAGGACGACCAAAGAAACGATGGATGGATTGTGTGAAAGACGATATGGCTGTAAAGTGTGTTTCTTGTGAGATGACGGCCGATAGGAAGGTATGGAAGAAGATGACATGTTGCGCCGACCCCAAATAAAATAATTGGGATAAGGGCAGGGGAATGATGACGTCAATAATTAGGGTACATAAGGTAAGTTTCGCACACGAAAAAGGAATTTCCTAAAAAAGACACCCTTCATATTTCTGGCCGTAACAATCACTGCTTAACCTCAATTTTTTTTGTTTTCATCGTACTCAAAATATCTACTGTGTAGCTAGTTCGTGAGCAGACGGACATTCAGCAGAGCCTTAGTAGTAGCTTCCGTAAGTTAAATACGTTACAAATTACAACTTTTCATCAACTGTCTTACTCTAAATCCTGTTTCACACGTGCAGCTGAAAATAAAAATAATTTCTTATTTGTCCTTCAAAACAAGTTTCTTAGTAATTTAATACTCTCGTTAATCCGCTACTGTTCTAAGTCTCTATAGAAAGAGTTCGATTTTGTGGTATTTATAATATTGAAACCCTTTAAGAGTACAATATCCTCTGATATAGCGGTTTTGTAAAGGTCTTCTTATTTTAATAGACTTCTAAAAAAGGAGGGTAACTTAATTCGACCGAAAATATGTTTTTTTTTATATATTACACTTAATAAATAAAAGAGGATTGAACGCTTAACACAAGAGCTGGATTGAGTGGGTAGAAAATTGTATTAAGATTCAGAGGTGGTTTCCAGACAATTTTAGATGTTATTATTAGATAGCCTGGTTCCAAAAAAGACTGTTTGCAAAGCAACTCTTTCGTGCCTATTCTCGACTTCAGAAACCTGGTCTTTTCAAACTTTTAAAATGGATGAATAAATATGATAGAGCTTTGAAAAACTTGAATTAGAACAATTAATTTAACAATTTCCACACCGACCAAGTCGTTACACTGCAGACCAATTATTGAAAATTTTCATCTTAAATATCAATATTTATTGTTCTAAAAAAATTGTGTCATCTTTCTAACTAAAAAAGAAAAGATCTTTGGCATTCAAGAACAAAACATCACTTGCGTGTGAAGAAACCCTATCCATTTCGTTAACACAAAATACGATTATTAGTTTAAAATGCATGTATTTTATTTAATAAAGCCCCTTATATTATATTAACACCCTTTATATGCGCAGACCTTAACAACAGCTGAGCCCTACGTATTGCTTTTAAAACGCGTTGTTTATTTCTAAATTTATTTGAAAGCGTTTGTACATGTTGTTTATTAGAAGAGTTAGCACTCTAGCAATATTGGTAAAAACCTGAAAATTGAATTTTGTTTTAAGATATAATTTAGCCATTTTCTTTAGTAAAGATATAATATAATATATCCTGGGACAACTCACACACGGTTATCTGATCCCAAGCTAAGCAGAGCTTGTGTTATGGTAACCAGATAGCTGATAAACTTACTTATATATTTCTAAATACATACATATTATAGATAAATTACACCCAGAAACCAGAAGAAATGATCAGGCTCATCACACAATCAGTTGTCCTGGGCGGGAATCGAACCCACGACCTCTGGTATAGCAGTCAGGGTCACTAACCACTAGACCAACAGGCCCGTCAGATAGGTATATAATAATATGTATGTAAGTGTATTGTGTACAGAAATTAACATTTAACATATTATTTTATTTATATTTCTTATTATTGTTGCTTGAACAATTGCTATAAATACCTAACATATTATTATCGTGTATCAAAGAAGAAAGTTTCCTTCTAAACAACATTCTTGGCCACTTCTAAAAATCATTTTAATAACATTGCCTTGTTCTTTAAGAAATTCGGATTAACACTAACATCTATGGCACATTGTCTGTCTAGGTAAGCATATTATTATAGAAAACATACAAGTGTCTGGCAGTACTGTATCTAACAAGCCGATTAGGAATGGATTAAAATAGTTGGTTCACACATTGTCACAGTTCATTCTGTAATATTGATAGTTTTCTAAATAGTTGTAATAACGAATAGGTAGGTGTATTTTGACTTTTAGCGCTTGTTATTCTTTGGGAAAATTACAGTTAAATTACAGTTCTTTTAGAGTAAGGCTCATTATATGAATGTTGAGATAATAAACCCATGAAAATAATTTAATAAAATAAGAGTTTTGCAAAGATTTTTGCAGAGAGCTTATTATGTAGGTAGTATTTTTATTTTCTCCTCAAAAAGTACAAAACCAGACTATACTAAAATAGCTAATTTTTATACCTAGAGGCAGCAGAAATCATAGACATGTTAAAATTTAACCTTTCATGAGATAGGTATAATCTGATCACGGACGGACAGAACAGGAATAGACGGACAAATAACAGACCCTCAATAATAGGCTTCCAGTATTACTATTTGGGTATTGAAGCTTTATTAAAATTCAACGAACTCAACAGATTGATTAATACATTTCAGAACCTATTCAGAGTTATTTTTATTAATAAAACCCTTAATTCCTTTACTCCCTTAAAATCTACGTTCTCTCTTAAATACGAGGATAGGCGAAAGCCACCGATAAGCCATAATGATAATGACACTGTTGATAGGCTAGGTAATTCTATACAATAACAATACCAGCTCCCCTATGTAAAGCGAAACCGTCTGATACGGCGGGGCCAGGAAAAACGCGGGTGAAGTTTCCTTGGGGTTTGCGATGTGTAAGTTACACTTAATTATGATTGTGTAATTTTAACGATAAGTTATCATTTTATAAAGCAAGAAAAGTATAAATTAATTGTGAGTCTTTAAAAAACGAATCCCGGGATTTCACATGCAAAAATATACCTAACCCCTGAACTGAACAAGCATTCGGGAATCACACAGTGCTTGCGGATCGAACCCGCGACATGTCGCTTAGTGGGTTTTGGCGTTTTGACCTGAACCACTTAGCTATCCGTGGAAACTTGGAATTAGTTAAATAATAAAATATCGTGCTGTAACTGTCCAACATTTGGGCAAAGGCCTCTACCCCCGTACAGAACGATTAAGCATAGAAAACTACGTTATCTAACTGCCAGTTTTCACTTGCAGTTTACAATTAGATCCAAGTATTCTCACATCTAATCTACGTCTATTTCAAGACGGGGACTTTTTAAATTGGAAAATTGACAGCAAATTAGTCTTGTAACGTTAATAATTATTATTTTGCGGACTTAATAGCCTCCAGTCACTATGTAATGTAGAGTAATCACTCAAAGGTCAACGTCCGGTCAACAAATATTTTGCTCCTGAATATCAAAACGTAAAATGTTCACAAACCCACGCCACAAGCTGAAATTATAAAATCCATCAATATTTTAGAAAACTAGACTAAGTTTTAGATAATGATCACGTGTAAATAAATATAGTTTTACTGTACAAATCGGTTTTGAATATTATTGAAGAGAGATCACGGTTACTTGATACAATTGAAACTGGTCAAGTGCGAGTCGGAGTCGCTACACTGAGGGCTCCGTACAAATAGGCTAATAACATTTTTTTTTTAAAGAAAATACCCATTTTCTTTTAAAAATTGCTTCGTCCCTATCAAATTTATGACTACCAATAGTTGCTTCACCTCGATTTTGATTTCTGTTATTTATTTTTTATCACGGTTAGTCACATACTGCCTAATGATAGACGGACTGACAACCTTGGTAATAGGGTTCCGTTACCCTTTTGGGTGCAGAACCCTAAAAAATAACTTAAAATAAAACATTTTAATTCAGTGGCAGTTAAAACTTAACCACAACCTCTTATCTAACTGCCACTTTAACACGTCAAGTTTTCATCTAAAGAAATTTTATTGGAAAGATAAAAGCAATATATACGTCAATATTTGTGAAATCATTAGCAGATAGGCGTCATTACAACCCACGCTGCGCCTACGCAGCTTGCCGACGATGTATAGAGGTCCCGGTGCCTGTAGAGATAAGTAGCCATGATGCTAGTGGATAAGTCAACGGTGTTTCTTAAATTAAAATGTTGATGTGATTGGAAGAGTTCAATTTGTATGTTTATTTGGTTTTTGGAAAAAAATCCCGACTATTTTTGAATATTTTTTGGTTAGTATGAAAGTAGGTTGACAATTATAATTAAGTATAATCCAATTAATATTATAAACCTGAAAGGATAGTTTTTATCCCAATTGTATATTTCCGGAGTATCATTTTCGATCTGTAGTAGGTGGACCCGCTAACAACAGCTAAACATAAATAAACCACAAAATATTCTAGAAAAATTAAAAAAAAGTTATATCATAAAATCTCCTTTTGCCTAACACTGAACACGAAAATCTTCTGATCTTTCATGTTCATAACAAACAGGAAGTAGCGATTTTTTTATCCTACACTGTCCAGTAACTCACCAAAAGTTCTTCGAAAGTACTTGTTTTTTTTTCTTTCCCACTCTGTCCTACACCTTCCTAAAAGTCCCTCAAAAGCCTATACCTTAAGCTTTATCATTCACCACCACAAACAAAATTTCATAATAAACAAACAAAACCATAAATCAAAAATTAATAGATTCTAGAAAGAGAAGAGGAAATCTAACAACCCACGTTTTAGATATTTTTATATATGTAAATTGCATTGTCATCGGTTTTGCAGATACCCTGAAAATTACAGCCTGCTAGTTTTTCGGGATGTGCCTCAAAATTGAGTTGCAAAAATTCTACCGAAAATTCATTCAATAAATCATACTATAATGCAGAGAAAATACTCTTTCATAAAAAAACTTCGATTACGACAATCGTTAGGGTGAATTTCCCGGACCCAAAAATTGCGTGGCATCGATGAAATCGGTACTAAAAAGCATTGTTATAATGTTCTAACATTTTTTTTTAGGTAGATGACATAAAAATCTATCTGTAGCACTAAATATTTTATTAATATAATTAATAGGTTTTCCAAAAAAAAAAGTTAAACCACATAATCTTTCATCGCCGTGTTTGTCCACGACTCACCTTGATGTATTAAAGTCATCATTGATCAAAAATGTATCGTTATTTATATTAAAACTTAGTTTTATTTGGTTCGTGAATAGTTAGAGTATTGACTCGGAATACATTTATTCAAATATTTACACAATACAACGTATGGTTAATAAAAAACCATTTGTCCCAGAACTACCTTTCATCGCCATGTCCTAAACATATTTGAGAATATTGCATATTCTAACGTTTTGCGTCGCTCCCGTTTTGCGTTAAACGTTGCATATAAGTAATGTCGAAAGGCTAGACAAGGAACGACGTGTGTACGTGCCTGCGTTTTCGAGCTATAATTAAAAGTATTCAATTTTTTTGGTACTGGACATTTTTTCTTTCATCGCCGTGGATAGGTCTAACTTCTATTTCAATAAGTTTTTAATCTCGATTGAGCATTCAATACAATGCCATTTATATTTAGCTTATTTGTAAAGTGTTCATTACTGTGAATTATTACCAGTTTTTTAGTAAATTGAATTATACCCCTTGATTTTCATCGCCGTGCTCTCATTTCCGTGGTTTCCGTGGACAAAATTTGCTATGGCAATGAAAAAAAATACACGGGAATGAAAAAAATATCATCGCCGTGCCTTGTAAAACAGTTTCCTTTCATTGCCGTGGCCACGTGTTTCATTTCCGTGATTTATGTTTGTTTCGCCACTAGACAGGAATGTATCTATTTATAGTTATATTATAAAAATAATATCATGTGTGACTGGATTTTTACACATTATATTCTATTATTATTGCGTATAAATTAATAGTATTTATTTTTGTTTCAATGATTAACTTTATCATTTAAATATTCTTGTACACTATAATAACATTTCATTGCCATGGACGCCTGTTTCATTGCCGTGCATGCATGTTTCATCGCCGTGGCACGGAATTTTCAATCTTGTATATCTCGTTAGTTTTTTAAGCTATCTGCTAGATATTAAGCAAAACTGCATATCTGATCGAAAACTTGAGAAAACACTATTTTTTATTGTTCTAAAGTTGAAGAATAAAAAATCCACGGAAATGAAGATTTTTTTGGACCTGTTGAAATTCACCCGTTACTTAAACTCCATTCCAAGCGAAAACGTACAATGCAATATCTGGGCACTTAAAATACAATTAAAGATCAAGCTTCTAACAATGAAGCTCGTGATCAGATACAAATAATTAAAAATTAGAAGTACTTTGATAACGTTAGAGTATGAATGAGACTAAGTCGAATAAAGACGAAGTTTTTAGTAGTGTTGACTAGATGGCAGTAGTGTCTTCGTTTTATAAGCTTGACTTGTCTATCTGTTAGTCGTATCATAGCTAAATATTTTTTTGAGCGATTTCAAATAAGTTTGTTTGGATGTTCGAGTGTTCTTAGACTGGTTTCATGAAAATCGGTCAAGACGTTTAGTATTTTCGGGATGAAAGTGGGGTAGAATAATCGAATGCTAAATGTAATCGAATAGAGACTTATAAAAGCGCACTGAAATAAAATAATGATGACTTAATCAATAAAGAGATTCCTTAACATCGTTTGATGTGAAGCTTGACATTGGGTTATTTTTGGTAGTGTTTAGAATTTTGTATTAATAGGTATATCTTTAGCCGACTATAGTTCTAAAATGAAAACAAATTACTAACACTCAAAAAAACACCCTCACAAACTAGTATTAAAATAAACTCGTTCCAAATTCCACCAACACTTTGTCTAATTCCTACTCTAAGGCTTCATCTATTGAGACGAGCCGGTCGCCCAGGTGGAGCGTGACCGGTCGATCGCATCGGTCGTATCGATCGTCAATAAATCATCTCAACTCGAACTGACCGGAACTGTACACAGATGTAAAGATAATAAACGTGGTGAGTTATTTAAGATAACAAGTTATATTAATTTGGTTAATTTTGAACTGTCTGTGACATGCGACAAGTATTTTTGTGTTTCTTTGTTTTGCATCTCGTATGTAAGGATCAATAGAAATACTCAGCAGTATATTAATTGAACTGTTAGTATAAGTAATTGTACTTTTAGAAATAGTGTAGGTACACAATACTATGTAAGATGAGTTTTATTATCGCCAACAAACTGTTATACATACTATTGTGTTATTGTTATACTTATGATTTTTTTTGTATGCCTTTGTTTTTAATAAATAAATAAATAAGGCTATATTTTGCATAATTTACTAACTGAATGGTTAGCCAAGTGATTTTGACTGCAATAAAAGCCAAATGGTTGATCAAGGAGTCCTGAGTCTCGGTGTCTTTATAATACTCATATCAGATTTCGTTAAAAACATAACAGAAAAAGGAATCTTCTTGGAGAAAAAATACATTTTAAATGAAATCAAACAAACAGACAAAACTTCAAAGAATACAGAATAAAAATGCGTCATTTACAACATAAAACACGAAAGCGAATTTATCAAAATAATCTTAATTGCCACATCCAGTAACTCTACATCTTAATACCCAGAGAATGACATCACCTTCACAAAGGAGATATAACAAATGATCCTTAAGAATTAAACGCACTTCAAAACCATTTAAATACTTTTACATTTCTTAATATAACACAAGAATGCTTGATTTGTAAACATCTTAACGATTAATTATATGCCTTATGTCAAAGGTAAAAGATTCACCTTTTAACGTAAGACGGTTGTGGGAGAGAGACAGCACTCTACACAATGTAGAGCGCCATCCCTTTTCCAAAGCTGCAATATTACTTTGAAAGGTGTTAGTACGGGCTATGGCTTCTTTTTAAAAAACAAATTGAACAACGTATTGCATTCTTGTTATTTGTGATTTCACACCAATAAATTAAGATTAAATTTATTATTCATAATTGGATTGCGAGAATATATTTTGACATGCTTTATTGGAATGAAAATAAGTTCAGAATTAATTTCACTGGATGTGTTTTCGTTTCGATTCTCACAGGGAGGTGACAAAATCATCAAAATAGGTTTACTTATTAAGGACCTTGCACTTCACAAACGGCTACTCAAATTATGTTGTCTCCATTTTTTACGGAACCCTCATGGGTTAAGCAAAAATAGTCTGAGCCAATACAATTTTTATAAGGACAATGGTCAGCCATCAAATCCTTGACTGTGCCTACCAAAAGATGCTTTTTCACCTTACTTATCAGGTTTCATAAGATACAATCTGTTGACAGACAGACAGTTGATGTTCCGTGTTTTTCTAATTTTAGGCTATGCAATCCTAAAAACAGCTGTTAAATTCTATTTCTCGATTCAAACTACAAAAACAAGACGACATTTTTTCCAATGTCTTACAAGCTACAGCCTTAAGACAAACACTGGACCACTTTTATCTAGAAATCTAGGTCGTAGGAAACCAGACTGCAAGGCTTACTTACTTGTTAACTTTAAGTTTACAGGAAAATAACATTTAAGTACTTCGAAACAGGGGAGAGATTCCCGTACAAGTTTTTGAGGTGTCTAGTTAGGAAAGATAAAGATTCTTTCGTTTGTACTACGAATGTTTTTCTTTAAAGTGCATTGACACAAATTATTTCGTGAAAAAATAAATCTTGGAAGGACAGGCAAGTCCACCAAAAACCGATCAAGTGTGAATTGGACTTGCGAGACTGAGGATTCCGTACACATAGCCTTATGAAAAATTGGTAGGTTGACAAATAATTAGGCTACCCACACTCATATTGTGCCAGAAACAAATTTAATACCTCAACAAAAGTTGCTTAACCTCAATCTTTATCATTAGTTGTTATTATAACGGTTGTAAAACACATCATCTGTATCTCACGGTTAGTGAGATACAGCCTGGTGACGAACGGACATACAGTTAGACGCTGGTTCATCAGCAATGTATTACCGTTTTTACCCCTTGGGTAGAAAAGCCTGAAACTAGTGAATTCATATGATTAAGTCACATGTTCTAACAAACACTAGATTGTATAACATTGTATCATAATGCCCTATACTTACTAAGTTAAAAATACAACTTAGATAGGCAACCTAGATACCCTAAGTCGGTCAGACTTAGTTTTTTATGTAAATAAGAGACAGCATTGCGTGTCTTGTTACTTTGTCTGTTTCATTTTAAAACCTTTTGCAGTTTATATTGTAAGAAAAATAAAGATTTAGACCACTTATAAAAGGAAAATAAAAATACAGCCATCGTTAATAAAGACGAAAATCGCTTAAATGTTTCGAAATATGAGTTTTTGATAAGCCACGCCATTATGGCTAGTCATTGCTTTTTAGAAGACTATCTTATAAGGAAAATAATTTTTATGTCAATATTTTTTCAGTGCACAGCGTAAAAAGACCACTTTTCCACAATTGCTATAACATAGCTTTAAGACGAAGGGTCTGCCACCAAAAGCGAAAAGAAGCTGTCGGCTCCTTCTGGCGATGACTTGCTATGTATTGCCATATAACGAGTCCGTTGTCCGGGAGCTTTTTTTATGGGACTAACCTATGCTCGTCATTGCAACTCCTTTAAGCCAGGATCTGCAATGAAACCAACGAAAACCACCGAAACTCTTAAGCTCGGTGTGTCCTGAGAAAACAATTATTGTCTTGTATAACACCGAAATTAATCAAAAATAGTAAAAATGAAGGGGTAAAAACTCTTTTACCCCTCCTTTTTAATATTTTTGATTTGTGGTTTAGCTGGGTTTGGGATTCCTCTGCCAAACCAAAAAAGGATTCTATGCACTGCCACCAAACATGCCTTATGGTCTCTTGATTATAAAAGCACTCTCCTACACTTGGCAAGAGTGTGGGTTGTCTCCAAAAAGGTTGAGAAGATAAATTTAAAGAGAGATAGCAATCAAGTCACCTGAACAGAAATACCAAGAACGGCTAAATTAGATAGATTTTTAGTCAAAATGTCAATTCATGTTGACGAACGCCCACTGGATAAAACTTGAAAAGTTTAGTAAATTTAATAATCTACAGGCTAGCGTCAAATAATCGGTCAATTTTGAGTCGATCGGGCACGAAGGGTTCAGCATACCGCAAAAATATCGAAACATAGAAATACAGAAAGACGAACCTGATACTGAAGCTAGAAGCTGGCGTCCTGCACAAAAACATCTTCTATGACAATTTCAACCATCAGATTTTCACGGTTCATGAAATATAGCCAGTAGAAAGCCAGCGGAGTATTAATCAAAGTTTTCAGTTTTCAATCAAATCTGCCCGTCGCGGTCAACATAATCGGCCATAGGCCTCCCCCAAATTCCGTCACAATACCCTATCCTCTGCCTTCCGCATTCAGTATGGACCAGCTACCTTTCTTCGTTCATCGGTTAGACCTTACAGACTACGGAATCCTAAAACCCAACAATCACCCAGTCTCCCGGAAGATAAAATAATAAAATTAAAAATAGATAAAACTTAGTTAACCTTCGAGGCATAATCTAATAACTTCGCTAGCAAAAACGTCTATAAAAATTATAAAATCGTGTCTGAAGATTAAAATGCTGTTTAAAATGATACCGAGATGTTAGGATACTGATGATATAAATCACAATTGGACAATAATTAAGTCGGCTACAATGCCTAATGACAAGAGCAAAAAATACTTGAATGCTAGTAAAAAATTTGGGTGGGCAAAGAGTAAGGTTGCGCAGAGAGGCTGTCTTGTTTATGTTTTATGCCTAAATCTGTATGTGGTGTTGTATGTGTTGGTTTTTGTTTTAGTTGGTGTTAAGTACAATAAATAATTGAGACTTAAATTGTAGCACGTTGTTTTCGAGGGCAGCTTCTATACATCACGTGTTTTGTTCTGTCTAGTTCAATAGAATAAAATTCTTAATATTTAATTTCCACGCAATTTGAATAAAAATGCGAATGTTAATTTTCTAAGTTTTTTCTTTTAACGATCATTTAAAATGTCCACTACCTATAAATTAAAACGCGGTAATCCATAGTGTAAATAAACAAAACTGTTATTTTTAAATAAATCGCTTCCAATAAATATAACTGTATTCATTTAATGCCTAATTCACCATCTGCAGACCTCGATACAAGTTTACTCTTCGCTCTGATCTATCTACAAAAACTTTGATTTTATATCGGCGGGTCGCAGACTAGATGACTATACAATTTTTAATAACATTGTGTAGTTACCTCAGAATGGTTTAAGAGGTTGTAGATAATGCGTAGTTCGTATATCAAAATCAGTAAAGCCTTTTTATATACAATAATATGTTCTATGCACTATACACATACCTAGGCCTTATGTGAAATGCCTGTTATTCTTCTCATATTCAGAGCGAAATGCAAAATACGGTATAATCTGAATAAATTATAAATTAAAAGGAAACAATATTTCACGATGTTTACAAACTTCTCTACGTCAAAAAAACTGGTCAAGTGCGAGTCTTATTCGTAACAATAAGGGTTCCTTATAGAGAGAAACAAATGATCACCTTTTAAAATTATTTACCGTAAAATCGTTGCTTAACGTCGATTATTTTATTTTCTGTTATTATGTTGTTGAGACATAATATACATCACATGTGTTATCATCTCAACAGTCTAACAGTTTTAATAATAACCCTAAAGAAAAAAAAAGTGTCATCAATTTCTTCAACACAGGATAGACTATTGAACTGATTATAAAATCATCGACATTACCTTATCAATGCCTACTTAGGGGTCAATACAAAGATACACAGATATGTAAACACATATATCACAAACATGACCTAATTCTTATCACTATTGACAGTGACAGTACTTTGACAGGCCGTGGGAAAACTGATAAAAATGTAAACGGACGGTAGGTGACAATTTCTAGTCAGTTTTGAAAAATCAACTCTATTCCCAAGGGTTAAGGTCGCATTTCATTTGTGTACTGTTGTCAGTTGAGTGGTAATAGTTAATTAGTTAAAAGCAACTCTAGAGTGAAGGGATAAAGTTGAATTTTGATATGAATGGTTGATTGTAAGGTTTATTAGGCTGATGTTTTGATAACGATTTTGGATATTTTTTTATTAAATATGCATAAATAGAGTTTAAGGAAATTGGATGGGGAAAACATATTCGTGGTGATAGAGTTGTAATCACATTTTTTGTGTATTATTTAATATCGTTAGAATGTACTGCATCAAAATCTATATTTTTTTTATGTATTTTGGAAATCTTACAACCAATCCTAACTGTGTAAGTTACGCGTAAATCTTTCCAATGACTAATGATAGATACTTTTGCTTTTTACCAATTTTACCATTTTTTTAAATAAATAATGGCATATATTTGAAGCAAAACCTTCATTTAAGGTGCCTACATTCATTAGCAATAAAATATCCCTTTGTAAATACCTGGATTCATCATCATCAGCTTAGCCTTTTCCCAACTATGCTGGGTTCAGCTTCCAGTCCAATCGGATGCACCTAAGTACCAGTGTTTTACAAGGAGCGACTGCCTATCTGACCTCCTCAACCCAGTTACAATACCCAAGTCACAATATGGACAATACCCCTTAGTAAGACTGGTCTTCTGAATGTCTAGTTCCTGATTACGAGTAAATAACGAACGACTGTCAACGACTTTTTTAACAACAGCCGCTACCCACAACTAAACCTTCCGGAACAGAGAGGAACTCGTTTAGACAAAGATGGTCACCCATCCACAGACCAACCGTATCAAGCGTACGTTAACTTGTGACCGATCAACTTGTGCAATTATATCTTAACCTAAGCTCTTAATTCAATACCTAAATTGATTATATAAAAGGTTAATGACTAATAATTGCTACCTGCATCGCAAAAACAAATCCGCATTCTTCTTTTTATTTACTTCCAAGCGATTTGTGAAGAATAATAATGCAGTGTGTAATAGTACTCAATAGTATAGTATTACGTTCGTTACGGAGGGTGAGCAGAGCTCTACAATACACCACTTATACCTATGACTCATTGTGTTTTAAAGATACTCCAGTCCATTTGGTAGGAACTATTTTTATAGATAGAAATAATAAGGTCAAACAAATCACGGATATCGGCTGGATATTTCTACCTACCTACCTTTTAAAAATGATATTGAATAACATTCAGATGAATTTTGAAAAAATAAAAATTTAGTAGATGCTAAGTGTGCAAGTTAGGCTAGAGGATTTTGTTAATTAATTATTATTTTTATTTTTATTAAGTAACAATCATATTTAATAAAAAAATAGTCTAGCTATCACGGCACATGACACAAGAAGGACGGACGCATAAACAGACCGAAGCTTTATTGATAGGGCTCCGATTTTCTCTTTATTTACGGTACCCTAAAAGTGTATTATTTTTGTGAATATTATGTATAAAAGACATAAATGTTAAATATAATAAACTTCACTTTTGATTCTTCACTTTCCACTAGAAAGTCCTTGCCGAACATATCCCATACAGAATACATTATACTTATAAGTCAATCAGTATAAACCAATCTCCTTATGAGTAATTGTACCTGTACATAACCCTAAATATATCTCACTATCATAATACTCCATTAGAAAGAAACAGCCTTCACCTAACAAAACAGCAAAGCGCAAAGATACGTCGCAAAGACAAAACATGACACACTTTTGAGCTTCGTTCCTAATGAATGACTTAAAAGTTGTTTATCCAAGTAACATTTACAACAATAGTCCAAACCCCTTTCGGTGGAATGCAACAGATCAAACGCCAGTTAAATAAAATGTTTAGTGCAAACTAACGAGGCATTTAGAATGCAATTTATGTCAAATAAACTAACACGTGGTACGACAATAAATAGATCTGTGTCGAGTTGTGTGGTGTGGACATAGTGATGAGAGGAGCGGAAGATATTAACGGAATTAAAAACAGGCAAAATTGTAGGACTAGCCAACATTCCTACTAATATTATAAACTCGAAAGTTTATAGTATAGATGAATGGATGTTTATGCATCGTTCACGAACGCACGTTCAAACCACTGAACGTATTCAGACGAAACTTGGTACACATATAGTTTATATCGAGGATTATCACTTAAGATAGTTACATTTTATGAGTACTTGAAGTATATAACCGTCCGCACAATAGGTAGGTTATAGACGGATCAAAAGGACCTACAATGCACAGATCCACGAATGCCTAGCCAGAGT
The DNA here is from genome assembly GCF_003590095.1 of Trichoplusia ni. Classification (NCBI taxonomy): domain Eukaryota; kingdom Metazoa; phylum Arthropoda; class Insecta; order Lepidoptera; family Noctuidae; genus Trichoplusia; species Trichoplusia ni. The sequence goes on from NC_039487.1 coordinate 5,868,475, forward strand.
TTATTTACCTTTGCGCATGTCACTTGAATGATGGTAAATCTCTGCAAACCAAGGATTTTAAATAACCTACTCCGGAATACGATTTTAAGAAGCTAAAAAGAGTATTTTATTTTAATTACATCAAACATGAAACACGCATCAGGCATAAGCCACCAGATCTCGTTACCCGCTAATCGCTCCGCTTATTACTAACACAGCATACCACAAGTAAGCAAGCGGACAACAGCTGCCTCCACTAAACGACTAAAACAATTGATTAATTCAAGTCCTACTAACTGAATGGGTATTCTGGACGCCTTCCAGGTGAACCCAGGGTTGCTTCTTGCAGATAGTGTACGCTATGCTTGCTTACTAACGGGATGTGGATTTTGGATAACATCTTAGATTTTATATTGGGCTCTCAATGTTTTCCTTTTTTGGAAACCTATACCACCTCTTTAACTAATATTATCAAAGTGGGAAGAGAGATGCCACTATACGCCATCTAGTTCGTTGTCACGTTTCCACAATTGCTACAGACTTACTTTTTTGGGCTGTAGTCTTACTTTGAACTTCTCCCAGGCCGTCTCCCAGTCAATGACGCATTAAGTTCATGTTTTTAACACAATATTTTTGGCTCACAAGATAACTTCAGATAGAAAGGTATGGAAGAAGACACAAATAATAATTGGGATAAGGGCAGGTTAATGATGATGATGATATTGAAGAACACCTCATAATTGTCTTTATTAAATGATTGTTCACCTCTTATCTAAGCTAGATGAGGAACTAGCAAGAAGGTCGTAATAATGTGTCCTCTCCTTGTTACCCGATAACACATCCTAGAACAAATAAATGATTGAACATACAACTTATATCTTAGAAGCAATAGATGGTTATTTACCAGATGAATGAATGCTGTATTAAATCCGTTTGTTTCTTGTTTTGTGTCATAGTTATTTAGAGAAATACTTGTAAATGACTCGTTTGTTCTATAAATTCTATGTTAGAATTATGTAGATAGGCATTAAGTTATTACTGTTTGGCGATTGTTCCTTGTAGCAAAAACTTGAATGTTGCTTTTATTTTCCTGATTTCTAAATAGAATACATAGGTTTGGAAGGTGAAACCTCAACTTTGCAAGCGTAAAAGGACAAGATATGGTTAGATACTATTGGACTACTACCACCTAATTCACGGTGTCAGCCATCTGCATACCGGATTTAATCATAATTAATCCAGTCGCTTAAGAGTAAGGATGTAACAAAGAAATGAAATGAAGTGATGTTATAAGTACAAGTGTGATGGCCTTTCCTGGAAAGAAACCCTTTTTAAAAGGTAAAGCATTCAACAATATCCTAATTAAAGTTTATATCCAGTACCAGCACTATTATTGGACAGTATTAAGCTCTACAGCGTAATGCAATGGCGACTGACCAATCAGATGAGCCGACCACATGCATTAGCCAATCAGCCATCACTATACGTCAGCGTAAGTTGAATTAACTGTATCACGGGCTTTATTTAATTTGTCGAGTTGATTAATTCGATAGGTTTGATACTAATGCGTTTTGAATAATACCAGATAGTGGCATTTAGCTTTCAATATGTGACCGGGTGATTGTGAAGTTTCGGAATTATCGGAAATTGTTGGACTGTTCAGACTAATTGAATGCAAGGAACTGGATAGAGGTAGCCGAGGATAGGGAATTGGTTGAAGGTACCAGGTAAGTAGTAAGGTTTTTTTTTTCAAAGCGAATATATTTCAAGGTGATATAAACATACAAGAAGAATATTGTCTTCGTTTGCGGTAACATTTAGTATAGGAACAATTTATCACCCCTTTAAATTGTAGTGATCCTCTTTTTTAATTTTAGAACTTTTTCTAGAACATGTTAAAAACACATAGAACATGTTGGAAATTAAAATGGCATTATTCGAGGATCGAAGCGGCATGGCACCTCTTCCGTACATCGACACATAGAACCCCAAACCCACCACTTCCAAGCGGAAGTTTTCGAAAACAACAACATTTGCAATTAAACGGTGACATATCGAGTACATATTAGCCGCATCGGCCACGTTTCCTGGAATGACAAACGGCTCCATCTGTTAACTCTATAGCCGTTCATAAATATTTGTCGGCTATACGGCTAAAGGGCTAAAGTTTATACTAAACTCTGTGATTGCGCACTCAATTCGAACTATTATGATTTGTCATAGTGAAGTGTTACTAGTAAACAGATGATTTGATGAACAATAAACTTAAGGTTTTTTGATTTTGTACCCAATGGGTTAGAAGGAACACTTATAATATTACTAGCTGACCCAGCAAACGTTGTTTTGCCGAATAAATTATATCTAGTTGGATGTATTTTTTTATGCTACATTATAAAAAAGAACAACCAAAAAATTTCGTCCAAAAAATAAAAAAAATAAATTTTAGTGTGGACAAACCTTGTCACTTAAAGGTATGAAAAATAGATGTTGTTCTATTCTCAGTCCTACCCAATATGTATACAAAATTTCATAAGAATCGGTCGAACCGTTTCGGAGGAGTACGGTAACTAACATCGTGACACGGGAATTTTATATATTAGATAATATTTTTTGTAAACGGAATGACAGCGTGCTGCTGGGGAGTTTGTTGCGCCGTTTCTTCTCTCACAGCAAAAGCACTTAGGAAGCGGTGATGGGTGGGCGAAACTGGGTGCTGTCCAATGTAAATGACCTTCAAAAAGTGCTACTTAGTAGCCTAATTTGAATAAATGAATTTTGATTTTGATTTTGATTTTATATCAGGGCTCCGCTGTCTCTACATCTGTCTATATGTCATGGATGGTGCTAGTTATACAGTTAGGCTGCAAAAGTTGGTTTTTAATAATGACTCCCGCATTAAGGAATGCTATCCTTGTCTCGCGGGGGTTTCACAAACTTTCAAGTCACATATCTACTGCAATGGCCTTTCAAGTACAAATCAAGCGCATGAACTTAATAATATCTTTCTTAAAGCACTTTTGTTCACAAATTACATAATATACATAGTTTTGCTTTGTTGTTCATAGTTAAGAACAACGCAAAGGAAAGTGTCTTAAATATTCATTTCAAAATTGTAATGTGTTCTATCTTGCTGTAAGTCTTCCATGCTGTATAAATAAATCCCTACTAATATTATAAATGCGAAAGTAACTCTGTCTGTCTGTCTGTTACGCTTTCACGTCTAAACCACTGAACAGATTTTAATGAAATTTGGTTCAGAGATAGAGTTGACCTTGAGAAAGAACATAGGATAGTTATTATCCCGAACTTTTGAAAAGTTCTTTTGGAAACGCGATATAACCGACCTCGCCGCTGGCGAAGCCGCGGGCGAAAAGCTAGTTATAATAATAAAATATTAGGTTCAAATAGGTGAAAATTTCATATCTAAATTTGCTAAATAATTTGGTCACCCATTAATTTCTTGACCGTTCTGAACACTGATTAATCTCATTTTTTATGTTTCGTTATAGCTTCCCAAAGTATTAACTATCTAGCTATCAGGGTTCATGAGTCTGATGACAGACAAGCAGACAGCGGCCTCTGAACATTAGGGTCCCATTCACACCTCTGGCTACGGAACCCAAAAAAACATGAGACATGTTATCTTTAAAGTTATTTAATTAACGCCATACCTAAGCTTTAATATCATCAATACACATTAAAAGTCATCCGCTATCATAAAACTACCGTCTTTCAAGAAACTTTCTTAAATCATTTAGTAAGATGACAAAAACTAAAGTGATTTGTCTAAGTAGGCAGGTCGTGAAGGTGGTGTTTTATATAAAAAACATGAATAATGTAAACTATTCGGTCTAGACAGGAAGACAACAGGTAACTAAGAACAGAAGTTTAACTCTAAGTTGAAGTTTTCTTTTCTAGGAACTTAATTGCGGCTAATTAACAACCAACTTGACAAAAGAGGTTCTCAATTTGTCTATTTTTTGTATTATTTTTATCTGCTTTGTTTTTTTGTTTTTGTAGAATCTTTCATGAATTATCGTGTGTGGCTATTATAAGCCACTCATTTCAATCTTTATTGATGGGTTCAAGTAATGTTATATCGCATGAGAGTGGAAAACGAAGCCCAAAATGTATTAAAATAACATTAATATGACTTTTCAGTTTAAAATATTTAAGCCTGTCTCAGTCCACTGCTGGGCACAGGCCTTTGCCTGGTGCTAGAGTTAGTGCTTATTGAGACGATAGCACTTGCAAAATGTCTACTGATTTAAAATATAAAAATCTATTGTTAAAAAAATTAGACGAGACATCATCGAAAAAAATGATACAAATTATCTCACCCTTGAAAACCTATTTAATATTAAAAGTAGAGGTATTTTTTTTTAATTTCTTACACACAACGATTAATGCGAGTTATAGGTATATAAGGTAGAACCGTCTAGTGAATGTTTGCTTAACCTTCTGCCTTTCCTCTATAGTAAATATCTTGAACCTTTAATAGGATTAGGCAAGACAGCTGATATTAAGACCTTCTTAGACTGTTTAAGTGGACTATCTATTAACTATCCGTTTATTGGCCGAAGACAGCCTTTGTTGCAGAATGTAAACTTTAATTGAGGTACTTGGACAATTACAATAACGTCATTTTAAATACCAGTTATATCGAGATATGTATTGTAGTTCTTATAGTTGACTAGCTTTTCGCCCACGGCTTCGCCGAGGTCGGTTATATCGCATTTCCAAGAGAACTCTTCAAAAGTCCGGGATAAAAACTATCCTATGTTCTTTCTCATGTTCTTGTTCTATGTTCTTTTTAATGAAGTTTGATAATTCTTCATTAAAATCATTAATTTTCATCAAACTTCATTAAAATCAATTCAGTGATCTGTTAAGACAGACAGACAGACAGAGATACTTTTACATTTATAATATTAGTAAAGATTATATAAGGTGGGTTATTAATTGATAGTTGTTTATAGGTTTCATACGGTAGGGTAAAATCGAAACCTAGCAAATTACTAGGCACCGCCGCGCTGTCTATGTTTAAATTTATAGATGAATGTCTGTATGCAGTCAAGTATAATAATAATAAAAGTATCATTATTGACGAAAATACAAGTGACTAAATTGTAAGAAAAATGAGCTAACTATACAAAACATTTTCATCCTAGATTTAGCATCTCCAAACTCATCCTAGACTCACTACTTATCCAGCCTTCATAAACTTATCGCACCGTCTAGAAATGCGTTATTAATTCAAATTTATAACCAAAAACGTGCCAAATAGCAACAAATGTTCCTTTTTGACGGTAATATTACGACTTATGTTCCCAAGGTCGGGGGCAGGCAGAAATATGGGTCTCTGCCAAGTCTATGGATGAGTCACTTATTGGGTGCAAGAGAAGTGTAGCGATTTTTCTTAATATATGTGAAGTTTTTTTGCTAACAAAGTTATAGGTCCCGAATTATGTTGTGAAGAATGGAGTTGATGCTGAAGATTTAATGTTACGGAAAATACTTTGCTGGATAACCTCCTTTTTCCACCTCTCATTCATTACTGAACGGATAGCAAAGTGGTAAAAGTCACCACTCAAAAACACGTGTCGCAAGTTCGATCTCCGTGATGATAAGTATTGCTATGATACACGAACACTTGTCCTGAGTCTGGGTGTCTTTGTGCATGTAACCTGAATGTTTGTGAAACCCTCTCGATACAGGGATTGATTTTTCAGTGCGAGGCACATTTACACTTTTATAATAACAACGAAGCAACCTATCCAAGAGCAAAAATAAAAACTTAGTAATTGATCAACATGAAAAAGAATAATTCATGAATTTAAAAAAAAAACAAAGCTAATAAAAAAAATCAGTTCTGCCCCAATGGCATTCCTGCATCGGTAGAAAAGACTTATCTTCTAGTTACGTCACGTAACTTTGCCAAACTAGTACTAGTTTTTTAGATGCATTTACAGTCGAAATAAACATTTTTTCTTTTTTTTCCGCATTAATGAAATTAATCCTTGTGTCGCGGGGGTTTCAAAAACATTCAAGTCACATGCACAAAGACGATTTAGAATTATATTTACTAAAAAATATTTATAACCAAAAATATTGCGTAAAAGGTCACTAAAGTGCTTCAATGTCCTTTCAACAAGCATACTGTCCAAGCCCAAATAACAACTGATCGATTTGATAAGAAGACTCCATACTTCGCGAGACAAAAGAAAACCGCGTACCACGATAACTTAAAGCAAGACAGTTGTCGGTGTTGAAGCGAGACATCGGTATGCGTGTACAGCGCTGCGTCGCTCACACGTTAACAACGTGTGAGCTGATGATGTTGCTGATGATGTTGTATTAAGATTTCATAATACAGGTACAGTTTCAATAATCTCGTGAACAATAGCCACTGTCCACTGACCTTATCGGAACGACCTAGGTGCCCTAATGTGGGAATAAACCTCGTATTGTCGCGGTCTCTGATAAATTCATAAAGGTCGTCTAAAGGACTTACTAACGACATTATTAAGATCACAATGTAAAAGTATTAGGATTGTTATGCTACTCAGGTGAGTCTTCAGATTTGGATGAAAGCATTTATTTATTGATAGGTGTATCTTATACTAGCTCAACCGCTCGAGCACGCCCGCTACTACAAAAATAATCCTAGTTATAAACTATCTGTGTACCAAGTTTCGTCTAAAACCGTTCAGTGGTTTTTGCGTGAAAGATTAACAAACATAAACAACAACATAAATCGTTTTATCTAATAAGTATTAACATTTAACTGCAAGGATAGCGGAGTGGTTGAGGTCACCACACCAAACCAACTGTGCGCGACGTGTCGCGGGTTCGATCCCCGCGTAAGACAAGCATTTGTGTGCTCCACGAATGCTTGTTCTGAGTCTAGGTATCTTTGTGCATGTGATTTGTATGTTCTTAAAACCCCCCTCGACACAAGGATTAAATTTCTTACTGCTTGAGTCGTTTTTTTTTTAAGAAAAAAAAAACAGTAAAATTGGAAAAATCCGTGTTTCGAAAGCGACACCTCTTAATAAGAAGCCTGAGTAAACAAACAACTTATCACTATTTTAGCCTGACCAAGGATGCGAACCCAAGATTACATGCAGCACAACAGACGATTGCAACAACTCCATCAACGATTCAGCTTAACTATTACCTGCCCCATATTAGAAAAAGACTGTGCCCAACAGTGGGACATTATTACCATTACCTTCTATTAATGTGTGTAATTAAATATAACTGTATTCCTACTGCTATTCTGCTATAACTTTACTGTGTATATTGGAGGTCTAAAGACGTCAGAATCTCACACAAAATATACAAAGAAACACCGAACTTAACAACCGGGTTTAAGGAAACAATTATGACACCTACGACTAAACTGTCCCTTTTAATAGAACCTCCAAAAACAGTCAAGACCTACAAGCCCTCCGGGTAAACGTGACATTTATTTCACCCACGAACAGCCAAATTGAATCAAAAGTCATACTTCAAAAACTTCGACTATCGCGACTAAAATAACAAATTTATTTTCAGTCTGTCAAAATTTATAATCGGTTCTTTAAGGTATTGTAGGCCTAACCGCAAATCTTTTGTTGCAAGAGAAACTTTAATTAGCTTCTCAATTGCAAATAGTATTAATTTAGGTATAGGTTATTTGAAATGGTCTTTAATAACCTTATTGTGGCACTTTTGGTGTAGACTGGATATGTTTGATTTTGATTGTTAAGTAAAATTAACATCGTTTAATAGACCAGCTGTCTGCGACGCCGCGCTTATAAATATGTTTAGTTGTAAATATTACAAATTGGTCTAGTGTGAGACCCCGACAGGTTTCAACAAAAAGCCTTTTTTTAATAACGTAATGTAATTTTCTATTTAAGGCATTAAGGAACGGTTGCTATTTCCTTAAATTAGATGTGAAATAAATTTGTTTTTCAATCTATTTGTGATGTACTTTCATTGCCGGAATCCGATTCAAACTTTACCAGTTTTTTCCTTATATTTTATAGTAAAACTACATATTTATGCAAAACTAAAAGTTAAAAATCTAAAAAGAAAACCTCCGTTAATTATCTAACATAAACATTATCTTTTTTCCATTTTAATGAATCAGAACAGCAGTACACGTGAAACAACAACAGTAGCTTCATTTCCACCAAGGATATTAATCAAAGAGTGTACATACAAAATAAGAAACCTATTTATAAAACCTTGGAGACACAGAACTAGTTCATAATACTCGTATTCAATCTAATTATCAAAGCATAGTAATAGTAATCTTCAATTGGAATCTAATAATCAAATACCTGATTGATTTCAAACCGACATGAAAATATGACGAGAAATATTGAGTGAGTATTCCATTGCCGGCATTGATGTAATATTCTTGATACCAGAGCTATACGACTCGGCAATGTATTGTAAATTGCAAAATATTCGTTTCCTTTAAATGAGCCTTTATAGTGCAAATGAGGAAATGTTGTACTACCTTAATTAATACTAATGTGTATTGCAAATAACAGAGATTGTTATTGTTATTATGTCAAGGAATCTGTATGACGGTAGTTCTGTTTTAATTTATGGTTAATTAGGTTATGTTTGTGTAAGTTGAAGCTATATCTGTTCAATGGTGGATTTATTTAATCTCTTTATGTCGTAAGTAAGATAAAGATAATAAGGAATATTTAAGATTCATTTCATTCTTGCCATTACCTATTTCAGATTTCAGATTCGCATGTTGGAATCTGTATTTGACAATTCGCAATGAGCTACAATGCTTATCAAAGCTTTCCTATATATTGGCTGATGTTTTTTTGATATTCTTACCATCCTACTAATACTTACCATTTCGATGTGTATAAGGGTCAAACGGGTCAAAATTTTGCATAGAAGGTAGGTAACGTCATGATTTAAATCATGACAATTCGTAAAGAATTCAGAAAAGCATGCAGTTCCATTTTCCTTTTTTATTATTTGGGTACGGAAGCCTTAAGTTGTTTTTTCAGAGCCTAAAATAAAAATTAAAACTAAAATCGCAGGAGAATAAAAAATCTCTGAACTCTTTTTCGGTAGAAATGTCCAATATTCCACTAACAAGTTTATTTAAACCTCTTTTCGCATCTTATATTTAACTTTATACAAAGTGCCGCCTACTGAACTGTTAAATTAAATAGTTATAAAGTGGGGCTAACAATATAATTTTATTTGATTACTCTTTTGACAATATTATCTTTAACGTCGAATTTTTGTAATGACTATTAAAAATCGATGTGGCTACGTATTTTTACGATTACATTAGGTATCGCAAATTTCCCTTGGTTTTTATGTAAAGGACTTTATATAAAACATGGCACAGACAGCAAGCAAGTTGATGATCTAACACAGATTTGGGAGCTTAGGACCAAAAACGTTTGAAACATCTATAGTTGCTTAGCAACCTTCAAACAGTTTTTTTAGTTAAACTATAATTATGGATCCGAGCCAAAATATTAAATTATGCTATTAAATTGTACTAATGAGTACTCAATCGCTCATTCACTTTTGACCCTTATTGTACAAACCTGTAGGTACCTAAATTAAAAAGCGGAGAAAGAAACACGAAAATTCGACGAAGTCTCTACGAATTTTGGACAGGTAGGTAATTGTAATATTCCTTGAATTGGAAAAATAAATGTTTATCGCTGCTGTACCGGCAAGCAAGTTACATGAAACCTATAACTCAGCAGTTTATCAGTTTTCCGTGTCAACGGTTCTATGTCCGAATTCACGATATTAAAGTTTTATAGACATTTTACGATTTACGTTATTGAAGCGATATTGAATCTCTCTTGCTCCGAAATCACTCTGGGGTAAGGAGAAAGATTTTTTGGACTGGCCCCTTACTGACCTTGGCTGACTTGCTTTTTTACTGAATGCCTTAGCCTGAGTGGCCACTTAGTGGTTTAAAAAGGTACAGCAACTTTGTTTTCTGCTATTTTAGCGCGACTTTGGAGGTATTTCACTTGCGGAGCTTCGAGAACATACTTATGATACTTTGTGTTTGTGCAGAAATAGTGTTGTGGACGTAGAGCCCTCGAATCTTATCGATAGAAAATCTAATTCAGTTTTATTAAACCAAGTATTTATCGATACTTGTGATTCTAGGAAGGAGAAAAACATTAGTAATTTTTTACAGTTTTTGGGAATTATACAATTTTATATCCATGTCCTATGTCAGCTGCACTTAAAAAATACTGAACTAAAAGTACCAAACGCCATTATAAAGTAAAGCATTTATTTAAAAACGTGAAATTTTACTAGTTATTGAGATGTCAAAGTTTAATAATATCGAACATACAGCTTCCAACGCTTTTATTTATTTCGTTATAGTAAATATGATAAATATTTACCGCTACTGACATCAACAATTCCATTAATTAATTTTACGCGTACTTACATAAAATATATGTCCAAATTGAGTCTGTACCATGAATAAACTAAAATAACTGAGTAAGGTGACATGATACATTTTTCTTGAAATAAATCCTTATTAAAATTCGTTCTTTAAATGAAAATACCACATTTTTTTTTAAAGTTACTCAACTTACAACTATCTATCTATCGATCAAGAAATACGGGTCTACGGCTTGGCAAAGACCTCTTGTTGAAAGAAGATAATAATATGAGATTGGTAGTAGAAAAGGTAAATCGGAATCAGAGTTTTTGAATCCTGGTCTAGGTGTTTTCCTTTTCTTAAATGATTGTGAATTACGACCAACACAGTATTAAATATGTCACACAGGCCAAGATATTTGTCTGTAACGGTTATAAAACAGCCCTTCACTAACTTGCAAGGACGTATATTTTAAAAGCGAACTAAATACTCATTATATTCCCGATGGACTTCCCTACCACGATTTTCGGCGCACAAAACGCGCATTTGTCTACAGGGCCCATCAATAAACATGTATCCCAAACATAAAAATATATTTATAAATATTTACGCTTGAAAAACCCGTTCATCCTTTATATCCGGGAAAGTATGGCAAAATATCGACGCTTCGTATTTCCTTCGTTGTTCAAGAACATTGTATGGTGTTTTTTACGACATATTCCGATCTACACAGAACTTTACGATGAAGCAAACGCCCAAAGTTTTAATTCTGAATAAAGACTCGGAATACTAAAATGAAATTGACTTTGCCAAGTGAAATTATATTAAGTCCTTATTTTATGATTACTGGATGAGCTTTGTTCGTCTTTAATTTGGGTACGCAAAATATACGCGTGATTAAATTTTATAGGTAAGTGGGGTAATTGGTTTGTTTTTAAAAGTTTGATTGTGAATTTTTATTCGGAAATACAGGAACGGAGCTAAATGCTCTTTAGAAGTTAATGTTCGCTTTGAAAAGCTGATTTTCCATTTTAGTTAACGTAAATGTCTCTAAAAACGGTACCTGCATACAAAGAGGATTATGGGTAAGACATCAAAGTATCATTAAAGTTGAATGCTCAGTCACAACCATTCATTCATACAGTTAGTATGTACAGTTACATCAGAGTAAACGCCACACTTTGCCGCAGGCCCGGCGGCGTGAAATACTAAAACCCATCAGCCAACCTGCATATGCAATAACGAACAAAACTAATAACGAACGAACCAATTCGATTTTCGAGTTTTTGACGACCCACTCGACGTCGTCTCGACGCCCGGCGACGTCACTTCACCACGCCAGTTGTAATTACACGGCCGGCCGTGAGGCGGCGCTAGCTGCGCGACAACACTAACACGCAACCAGCCACGCCTGACCTCTCCGACCCTCACTCACACATTCTCACGCCCACCGACGCACGGAGCTCAAAGTATTCCAGCCGAGAAAGTACGCTCAAATTGTTCACGGTAAACATTTACATACAAACACACTCAGTGAACGAAAGGAGGTATCTCCTGTAACGGTGAACCCAAATCCAGGGATTAACTTCAAAGGGCCACACGGCGATTCAGAAAATGCGTTTTTATAGAAATACCCGCTTTGACTACAAAGATTTTGTCAGCGGAATGCGAATAGCTGAGCTTCACCGGATCAGCCGATCTTGTTTCTGGAGGTAGGTCACTCCGACTTCCATAGGATAAGCGTAAGACACTTGAAAGAAAGTCATTATCGAAAAGCGCTTAAAAGATTTTCTTAGCAGGTGGACCGTATGTCTCAAATCATTTTATTGTCGGAGCCCTTATCTTGCAAATTGTACCTTAAGCCCAGATAACACCATCAAACTTAATTTTAAGGTAACGTAATGAGGACAATCGTCGGTATTAAAATCAAAGTGCGAACTAAGTAAATAACTTGAAATAAAAACCAGTATTAATCAGAATCCAAAACAAATATTTTAATTTTAAGCATGTACAACGCACCTGCCGTTGTTCTTGGAATAAATATCCAGTATGTGAATTATTTAAATATTTAACGCCGTTACATGAAACACCACAAAGGCAGAACATAAAATAAGGCTTATATCCTGAAAGCATCGAATATATTTATTGTAGTTGAATGCTTCACGTTTCAATCATGTTACACGTTGCTATTGTTAATATTTTATACATAAATTGTGGAAAATCGTCGTTTTGCCGGCTGGCAACACTGACATGAAATGATTTACAAATTTAACACATCGCTACATCGAAGATGTTTTTTAGAGTTAGACGTGGTGATTTAATTTTTAAGGTCTGGTTTTAGAGTAAATAAATAAAGAGTTCTGAATTGTAAAATCATAAGTTTGTAAGCCAAAGGAACATAGTAGATACATCTTACCTCGTAAAAAGGTACTAATTATGCTATTTAGATTATATACTAGAAGAAATTCAATGTAAAGCTATTTCTCATATCAACTTGTATGTCAAATAATTAAAAAGAATTATCTATGAGGTTGCGACTGCCCAGCTAGTCACTGGATCCAATTTTAACACTGTTAAATAAGGCTCTTTTCGGCCAACTAAAAAGAAACGTTTCGAAAAAGGTAGGTCTATTGTTTCCAGGTACTAAACCTAACCTTTTTTGTTTCTAACCAGCCTATTTTTAAATAGTTCAAGGAAGCATGCATGATGCACGCATACATTCTTTTTATAATCCAACCTATTGGTAGCAATTTAAAATGTCGAGTAAACGCCGTCCATAATTCAGAATTACCGGCTAACGCCATCTTGTCTGCCTAATAGAGGTTTATTAATATCGTAAAACTCCTAGCTTGCCCCTTAAGCGGGCATTTTGCTTTTAAATTAACGTCCAACGCGTATTGGGTTTAATCCTAGCTGGCATGTGGTGTCAGCAAAAATCTACCATGGAGAAGAGACTTCGCCTAGATTACACACTGTTATGCAATTTAATTGCATTATTATGATGAAATGGAAGTTATAAACTTAAAACTAAAGCTGAAATGTAAATTTTACTAACGGCTAATAAATTAACCACACATTAGGTACACGCATAAGCTGTTTATTTCGCGAAAATCAGTTATAAATCAACTTAATCACCATAAACTTAATATTCACTTAGTAGAATGTAAACACAAATATTTATGGCCTTGTAAAACCCACTGTCTATAACAAGACAATTGTAAAAGCTGTCAACGTTATTCCAATAAAACAGAATTGTAAATCGTTGGTACAAAACCTAAACCCGCGACCTAGCTAGGGCATTGCTCTGATCAACTGAATTATAGATGCAATATCCTTTGAAAGATACAGTAATGAAGGCACGATACGAAATGTAATATCGAACGAGTAGCAATCCGTTGTAAATTTGATTGTAGATAGTAATGCAACGTGTACTAAGCCCGGGTAAGTTCAGCCTTTATCGAATGGAAAGCGTAGGCAAGAGACAAAGACCTCACATCTCGATTCTCGCAGAGCTCGGAAGTGTCCACTACAACACGTCGGATATTTTTACTATCGTTTATCTATCGCAGCGTACACTGCACTTCAATCAAAGATCCGAGGCCGCTCTAGGCCGACGCACTCGCCGACATAACACGTGCATTACTCACGAAATATTTTCATAAAACCGAACCAAACCAAACGCACCCGTCCTTTCCCCCCCGCGACCCCGCGCACCCAGTAAAACCAGTTCAGTTCGTGCCCGGCTGCCGTGCGCGTCGGTTGTTTCGCGGAGAGAGTGTATTCGCCGCGCTGTGTTACGAAAAAACATCTTTTGTACCAAAACCAAACCAGTGCTGTGGATTCCTATTATTATAGTGTTCTTGTGAGATTGTGCCATTTCATATTGTGATGTTGCCTGTACGAGATGTCATAGTGAAGGATTTCTCTTGAAAACTGTGGAACGGGTTCCGCCTGCCGCCGCCGGACGCCTTTTCTCTCCGATCTCGGGATATCATTAAGGTATTTATTGTTACACCGGCTCATTGTTGTAAGCAATTCTTTCTACGTCCCTCGTATAGAGTTAAATCGATAGTCTTGATTCGGTTTCGTATGCGAGTGAGGAAGCTCAGCGCGGTGTAATGCGTCGATATTGAATCGCAGATTGTGGATGGTGTTTGTGGATTTGCATTGTAGATGCGCGCGGCGTGCAATGTGCAGTAAACACAGTGGCCCTCGGAACGGGTTCGAGTCCAGCCGAGGCTCGAGTGGGCGAGTATTAATTAGGCGACTTGCTGTAACGGTACAACTTGATGGTACCGGCTCCACTTAACGATCATTGGATAACTTTTGTTGTTGGCTTTTCGTAGATTTGATTATAATTGTGTTAATAACATTTTATTATGGTCGAACGAACATTAAAAATAGTTACATCGACAGATCAAAATACCTAGATAAGATATGTTGTGATGATCGAGCTTTTTCAGTCGTAAGAAAGCTTATAACGGAATAATAACATTAATGGTATTAAAACTTCCAATTTACATCAATCGTTAAGAAAAACCTGTTTTCGTTCCAAGTGCTAGTATAGAACCAAATAGGCTTACAAAAACATTAAAACTTCGTTTAGTCTCCTTTACACGCCATTCTATAATAACTGTGCATCCAAACCCAAAGACGTTAGAATCACAACACGAAACCACTTCTCAGAATTCGTCGAAATGTGTTTTGTTGTAAGTTGGATTCATTCACCCGCCCGATAGATGGCGTAACTAGTCGCAAAACAATGAGCTTACACCACACCAGGCACGATCAAACGTTTTGGGGCGAATCTTTACTGCTAATTACACGAAACAACATAATAGATAGCTTTGTTAACCCGATTTCACTGAAACAAGCAATCACAAACATTTTGAACACTAATTTTCGTTACGGCATTAAAACGGCACGCAATTTACATCACAAACAACCCATTAAACTTTCCGTGAACAATAAATGATTGTTTAAACGAATTATGCAAAAATATGTATTGATAAAGTAGCGATTTTAATCTGCACATTTATTCACTTCGACCATGTTAACCGCCCCGTTTCGTGGTTAATACGTATTACACAACACAAGTCACTATCATCTTATATTCACTTTATTTATTAAAAAACGATAAAAATTACGTTTAAAACGGCGGGATTTTTTGACAGTTCATTCTAAAAAAGAAATTAAAAGAATGTAAATCGAGTGTTCAATTTAAAATCGGTAGGTAATAAGGAACTTCTCATTGTGGCTAAATTACAAAAGCAACAGTGGTTGAAAGTTCAGTTTTATTACCTGAATTTGAATACTTACATCGGATAACATAATTTTATAGACAATTTAAGGGTTACATTTACAAGACGATGCCGTTGATTTACTCGTAAAACAAGTCGTAAAAACAGTATTGATAGCAGTTATGTGCAAGATGGAGTTGTGGATAGTGCATTAAAAATAAATGTGTTATGTAGGTAACTTATTTAAATAGAAAAAGCTTTAGGTTAAGTGATACACGAAGTTAATAACTAACAAAAGAATACTTCTTCTGTATTTTTTTTTTAATAATTAGAAGTGTCTTCAAACCAATTAGGAACTATGGCTAAATAATGATCAACCTCACATTTCTTTATAATGCGTAAAAAAACAATACATTTGGTTTTATTACTGTTCATTTAGGGTGTTTGAACGCTCGTGTCACGGGATTTTCGAGTATGCCCTGGAGCGTTAATTTACCACAAAAAAAACTAAGCCCGGAAACGTGTGTGTCACATCGGTAGTTGTAGAACAGATGTTGACATGTGTGTCGCCTGGCTGTATGCTGCGCTGCCGTGAGCTAATTGACTTCGGAAAAAAACGTGAGCTCCGTTCCATACTTCGATTGAACATTTACGCGGGAAATGTCTAGGTACGATTGATGTGGCTTGAAGCTTTTATTTCTCGGAACTGTTTTCGATAATTGTCGATTTAAAAAATGCTGCCGTTCTGCCAGAATATGTAAGTTGTGCGTTTTTGTTAACTAGTCCATTAGGCGGGCTGAATAATGCTAACACATTGTTTTTTTAAGCCCACTGCACAGATTAAATATTCTTACCATTATTATAACCTAAATCTTTTCTTAACAATCTAATGAAGCGTCGTAGACGTGCTAAAATTTACGGCTGTTCAATTTGGGTAGGTTTTTGATTTATAAGATTTTTCTCTGCCAAGTTGACTGAATCTAAATTACAGTGGCGTCTAGCGGTCGAAAGAGGGCGAAATTAAACGTTTCTTTCTACGTATGTTAGTCATGCAATCAATTTTTTGTGTCATAAAATAAATTTAATTTTGTCCATTGTACCCCAACATAATAAAATAATTGTAGATGTTAAAAGCGGTTACTAATAATGATCTGAAAACTCTAATAACGAAAATAGCTTAATATACCTATGGAATCATATTTCATACTTAGTCAACAACTTAAAATTAATATAATCATTAAATATTCTTGTCTTAAAGTTCAATGTTATTTTGGACCAAAGTGCTCACAACTAAGTTATCATAGAAACCTATTTTTGAACTTAACAAAGTTGTGTATGACGTCAAACATCAAAAAGTAAAAAACAACTCGTAATATCGATACGCGACGTCGTCTTATCAGTCGACTCGTCCCTATAATGTACAAAAATAAAGTCTGAAGGCGCGTGGGCACTTACAAACAAGATCTAAATAAACCATCTTATCTTACCATTTAACCGTAAAAAATTCTGGCCCATCGCGTACCGTTACGTGGTCAGTATAACCATAGATAATAAGACTGTCTCCGCCATATTTGATCTTGATGGATTAATTAAATTTGACAGGCCATTGTGACATGGCATCATAAGAATTACTGTTAGTGCGCGCAATGAGTTGTAATCTCGTCGTGTGTCGTTTGCTAAGTTTTATGGAGTTACATCAATCATTCAAACGTGTTTGGAGTCAAGTCTGATCGGTTTGCGTGATCGGAATCGATGGACAGTTCACATCAAACGGTTCTCTAATGATTTAAGATGGCCACCGCTGTCAAATGCGACTTGTAACATTCAAATTCAGAAATGAAATGTGTAAAATATGGTTTAGGAACTTTTATTATTGTAGTCTCAATTAAAGTTATTGATATGTCACTAATACGCAGCTGAGATGCCTATGATATTAATTTACTTGTATGTTTGTCCAAGCTTAGTTCTCGATCAAGCAGCCATGTGTAAAAACACAAATACCTTCTAAATTACGCCATAAGACTACAATAAAATATCAAATTCACATAACAGTGTGTAAAATAAGATGATTAGGTACATCCATATTCCATGCGTTGATTAAATCATTAAGATAAAAGCAAAATACAACAAACAATCTGTCACTTGTTGGTTTAACTCCATTACTTACCATAACGTGTATTTATTCCATAGGTTATCCTTTAAAACGTCTTTGAAATATGAAAGCTTTTAAACCAAAAAGTTAACGGTCATTTGTAGGCTCAAAAGAATCGTTAACTGTACTGTGAAGACTAGTTAGTTTTAACATTGGGTTTGACTCATCAACCTTTTTAGTTTCTGACAATATTGACGGCACTTAAAGCAAATCGGTTTAAGCTTTTTCGAAATATGTTGTATCCTACTTATTGTTAATGTTTCAAAAGAATAAAAAGTCAAATATTTGGTAAATGTTTTGGTACCATATTTGGTGCAGGTAAAATAGCTTAAAAACCACGTTTAATTCTTGTTTGAATCTGGGTTTAATGTATGTATAATATTTCGCTATTTTTAGCATAATAATTGTTAACACCAAATATTGTACGATTAGTTGGAAATAATACTTAATTCCTAACTTTCTAAATTAATTACGGCATTAGAAGCAATGCTTAAACAATAAAGTTTGTTTATCTAAAATTGTAAACGGATATCTATAAATAGCACTGTAAAAGAAATGTAGGTAATTATTTTAATACCGAATCAACTTTACTTTTCAACCTGTTTGCTAATTAATTGTTTATCATTTAAACATTTAATTATCTCGAACTTGCGAAGTTTTAGAATTTCTCCGTTGAAGTAACTGCTAATCAAAATTTGGAACTCATTAATAGCTAATTTTGAAAGGTCATGTTACCTAATTTTCAGGTTTTTTGACACATGTAGTTTCATTAAAAAAATTACGCAATAAATGAAATTTATTCACCACTAAGAAACAGCAGGAAAATATCGTAAGTAAACCTGGATACCTCAGTACTAGAATTAGGTAATATCGAAGAAGCCAAATTTGCAAGCATGGTTATCAACCACATAGTTATTTATTCCGTGTACATATTCTCAAGAAAATTGTCATGTTTACGTATTTTGTTATTAATGTTTTTTCGACAAGTTTTATGTCACAAAACATCAATAAAGATGCCGTAAGATGTTAGTAATTAAGTAAATGCCCACTAAAAGCATTTCGTTTTTTACTAGATTCGTCTTTTTGATGTCCCCTTAGTTTTACAGTTATTTCATATGCGGGCGTTAAATCCATGCCATTTAAACAAAATCGTGCATAACTTTTATTTTCAAAGAGATTTAATTTTAACTAAGACATAAAAATAAAAGTCCCCTTTATAGATCTTTTTAATAAAAGTATTTAACCACTAATGGCACTCGATGGCGATTCAGAAACTTTGAAACTGGTGCTGGAGAAACTATTTTAAAACTACACGTATTACATTGAATTATTTTCAACATTCATTTGAACGGTCTTGGTCGTGTTCTGGTGTAGAATTACCTAATAGCTTAGGTTATACCTTCGATTACTTTAGCAATCAACATTATAATGGCGGAGTCATTAAATCACTTGGATGTCGCTGCGAGCGACGCGCAAACTTGTTTAAGCCCCGTCAACTATACTTAACTGCGTTACCTACACTCGAACCAAAGTTATAGCAGAGTGAACAGCTGTTTATTTTTTGTTTTTCCCACCTTCAGATGTTAAGAACAGTAATCCTAGGAGTTTCGCTACATTTTATTGTTTTATTACGCTCGGGTTCTGCCGAAGCGCGTAAGGAAGTTACGTGCATTACGGGATAGCCCCAAGGCGAAATGGTTATAAGAAAACTATTTTACCGTCTCACTGGCGAGCCCTCGAAATAATTCCAGTTGCCGTTACTATCTCAAGTTGAAACTTTATTGTGAACCGCAATTGTTCCGGAATTATAGACTTTCGGTCATACGAATCTATTGTCAATCAATCCGCTAACACTGTTGTATGATAAACCGGTCATAAAAAGAGCGAGAATTGTTAGAACTCGGTTGTGTAGGCCATAAGCTGATGAGATTACAGAACAAAAAGCGAGCTTTTCAATCTAGCAATCAGCTGAACAAACGATCGATTTATGTA
Organism: Trichoplusia ni; assembly: GCF_003590095.1. Taxonomy (NCBI): domain Eukaryota; kingdom Metazoa; phylum Arthropoda; class Insecta; order Lepidoptera; family Noctuidae; genus Trichoplusia; species Trichoplusia ni. The sequence continues at coordinate 5,888,237 of NC_039487.1, forward strand.
ACGCCGCTTTACGAGTTGCTCCCTACCAAAATTCTACAGTAACAAGCCGACGATTTTGCGCGCCCAGAAACCTGCAACGTACTGAGTTTTCCCTTTATAAATTCTGCGGGATTTGCGTGTAGAAGGAGAAATGTAACGATAACAGCGACAGGATCATTCATTTATGTTAGATTACAGAATGGTGGTGAGTCTCGCTAGGGTTTTACGAGTTTCGTATGACTCCCGAATCGGCTCCGCGGCAGTTCCACAGAACTCATTTGAGAAGTTTGGCGTCATCAAAAGTGGAAATCCGTGCGCCGTAAGACCGCGATTCCCTTGCTACCACTCGTATTAAACGTATAAAAACTGTAGTTACACCGAATCTATGAATAAGGTTTTCATTAAAACTGAAATTGTTACTTCGATATGTAATTCGATAAAATATAAAGTCACAACATTGACGTGACCTTTTCTTTATGGAATTATAGCCCCATTTAGTTGTGTTAAGGTATATTGAAGCCGACGTCACTCATAAAATCCTATAAAGAGTCATCAGGCCATAATAACATTAGGATATTTCAAAAGTGTCGCACACACTCGGAACCCTTGTAATACCACTGTCAACGCTAGTAATAACATCAGGTAAAAATTGGATGCCGAACTTGTCCCTTCGCATCGGGACAGGGATATCGGTTCTCTCTTTCATTAATTGGTGAGAGAGGACAGAATAACTCGATGCCGAGAAAGCCGAAACAGATGGATCACGAAGCATTTGTCATTTAAAAACGTTCGGCTGGAATCCAAACGCTCGGGCCAGCGATAAAAATTAGGCGCGCCTAAAATAATTGAACTCTTTTATTTGGGTCGTAACTCGGAACATTTGAGATACTTTGAACGCAATCAAGTTCGCCTCCACTGCTTCGGAGTTAAATTGAGACATTGAATGTTTGCCATTTTCTTTTCCCTCCAATTTCGCGCCAATAGCAAAAGTAAAAAGGTTTGCCGATACCACCAACATGGAAGGCGATATACGACCTAGCCGGAGAGAACCATTTCCTTTAATGTTTTCATGAGTCTCGAGAACTAAAGAGCGTGTAACAACGTATCTGTTCCTTGCCTTTTAATAGCCCAAGAGCGAACAAACTGCCAAGTATTAAGTTTTATCAACCATCTGCACGAATGTCACGTCTTTATTACTACTTATTCTTTGTCCTCATGAATGCAGCGGCCGCGGGACAGGGACGGCGCGATACGCGCATCCCGCTCCAGTCTTGTGGTTTTTGCCGCGCATGAAAAGGTAGGGAAACGAGCGTCCCTTTCGGGCATAGGTGTTCAATTCAATAAAAAATGGCGTACCTGAACCGGTCCCCTGACATGTTTATACATTTTTCTTACTGTTGTGTGGAGGATTTTTTTGTTACGTATTTTCGATTGAGATTGAATCCGGAGCGTTATTAAAAAAGTTCGTGGCGTAATTCTCGCGGTGATTTTTACACTGTGCTCGCTGATTTTAGCAAATTCTCATTTTGTTTTATCGCGGATCGAGAATCGTTGTGACTTTGATTTATGACCTGAGTATTTACGTCACGTGTTGGACAGGATTTAAATTTGATGTTATTAGTGTGGGTCTTGGTACCTGCTAATTAAATATTAATTTATTCTGTAAAAAAGGGTCCCGCGGCCGGCCAGGTTATGTTCTATAAATCTTGCATGTTGTGAATATCAGTTTTACATAACGTTGTTATTCAAAACTCGGATGTTTTGAAGGCTTCGCAAATAAAACATATGACTAGGCGACCTTGACAGCCGAACCTACATTAAATATTAATTTTACTATTGTGAAGCTTTGTTATTTAATCATTACAACCAGAAACCAGTAGTTAAGATTAACCGAAACATTGGGTTATGTTATTATTCCCTGTGTAAATGGATAGAGGGTAGCTAGTTATTTATTAACCAAGGGACTGCCTTGTTCTGTTTCAGCACACATCTATGATTTTTATTAACTCGTTCGTAAATAAGAATTGTATTTTACGAACCAATATACAGAATACTAACTAAATAATGAGATAAACTTTCGTGTCTTATATAAAACAATTTAAAGTGAACAAGCTGTTTATTTCCCAAAGACAATTTGCGAATAATCCCAAACAGCCAAAAGCTAATGCAATAAAAACAAAGTATCCGAACTCAATCGGATCGTTTGTCTATGCTCGCAATTTAAAAAATAAAAATCCAATATGGCGGGTGCTAGCACTCACAACTGAGTCAGCGCACCTTCACGATCGCCCGTTGCTTTGTCCCGATGCCTTTTGCTAAGCGATTCTTACCTCCATTTTATCTTTTCGAAAGCATTGGCGCCAAACTAGTCGACAAAAAATCCGATGTACGATAATATCTACGTTTTATGTATCTTTACTGGAATCTTTGATATCGGATCAGTCTGCATGTAATTACTGTACTTAATAGATATTTTATATCTTATAAAAATAGTACTTGCCTATTGCTTTAAAACAAATTGATGACGAATAAGTAACTTGATTCACTGCTAATATTGTGTAAGTCCTATCTAGAATGTGCTTACACAGTCATTGAACTATACGCCTACTTCAAGAAATTTCCATTATTCATAAGAAATCAGTTTCGTTATAATGCAAGTACTTATCAAGTTAAAACAACTTTATCACAAAATAAAAAAAGTAAGGCTTTGAAAGTAATCATTGCAACTTGTCCCACAGTTTACGAAATTCAAATAAAGAATGCGAATTGTTAAAGACCGTGTAAAAAGTCAGCAAGCTGCTACCATAGACAATTCGTTTCGACCTATTTGAATACTTTGTCCGTCTTTCCACACACTCTGAACAATTGCTCTACCGTATTATTCTATTCACAAAGGCCTGGGTTCGATTCTTAGATAAGACATTCTCCTTTCTATTATCTGGCTCCGCACTTAAGTATTGCGTGTACTTAACATATTATACACGTTTATTCTGGTGCTGGTTTGATGAGACTTGAAGTCATTATTTCGTAGCGTAAAATAGTGTTTTTATTACTAAATTAGGCATACTAAATTTGCCTCTAAGCAACGCCTTGAAGCAGGTTAAATGCTTTAAATTGAGTTACCATCGCTATGTTTATCTTAATTTCTGAACTATTCTATTCCAGATTTCTAGTACCTAGGCCAAAGCAAAAAAAAAAAAGATTTGACATTTCACGTAAAACTTTTCTAACCTACAAAATCTGGTACAAACTAAACAAAAATAAATTATATTAAATACGTATAACTCAATAACAAGATCCAATTGTGATAAAATATCCAAAAACTTATACAAACACGTAGGCAACCATTTTAAATCACATTCGTCCCAAGTTGATAACTCGTAAATTGGATACTATATTTTCATAACATTGAACTTTGACATTAACACTTGACTTCTGTTATGAGGGCGATATAGCTTTCAAATATTATGTTAATTATGCTATTATGTCAAGTATATTAGATACAACATATTAATAAAGAATAAACGGCTCTTGATTGTACTTGGTGATAAAAAGTTGTCATTTTTAAGCTTTAATTTTTATGAGGTAATATTCAAAATTGCGCTGTCAACTGCCGTTCCTGTACCAAGATCTCTTAAACCAGAAGTATTGCTCTGTGGAAACGAGACAGCTCTGTACACCTAACGTAGCTTTGTCTCGCTCGCATTTTACCGACAATCCTTTTTATAGGGCTCATTATAATGGTATAGATAAGCTTATCAATAAGTACTTAGTTAGAAATACGAATATTAAAATCTATCACAGATAAGAGAATATTGTTTACTATTTGATAAGATTGTAACTTGAACTTTTATTATCAATTTCGTTACCGTTATTTTATTATATCTGACAGGTATTGAGTGTTACAATCTAAATGAAAAATGTGAAATTAATTGTAATATCTTTCGCCTAAAAAGGTGCTTTTTGGAGTTAAATAAAAAGTCCTATTAGATTTTATATTCCGGTTTTTCAAACTAAAATAAGTACGAAAAAATCATGCCATTTTTGTCAATCATTTATCCTGTATGTAAGACTTTGTTTTGATATGAACTACGACTCAGATTTTGAATTTTAAAAACTAAATTTCTTAAAATTCGCTTTATATTAACACGCATCGCTCTCCACAAAACACCACCAAATGTAACTCTTTCACCTTTGTCATTCGAACATCACAATTTAATTGTACCTTCTATACTTATTAATAGTTCCTATATCAGTCGCATATATTATAGACAAAACAGATATTTAAAACTCCAATTATAATTACTTTATAAATTATCCTGTATGACGTCTTAGGTCAACCTTGACTTCTGTTTCCCCATTTAAACGTATCTATACAAATTAAAGTCTTTAACCTTGAACTAGTATACACAGAACCGATTTTGAAAATACTTTTTTGAATAGACAGCCACGTTATGTGCGAGTGTTATTGATTGAAATAACAAGAAAAATATCGCCCAATGAACAAAATTTGTACTTAAATTTATATTTATAAATAGGTATGTGCATGTTGATATGCATGTACGTTGAATACAATGCTGTATTGTATATGAGTCATGTTGACATTTAGATATGCAAGCAGAAATGTATTATTGTTTGTTATTCTATTAGTCTTTGTTATAGTTATTGGCACTCAAGTATACTCAAGATGTGAAGAGGAAGATGTTATTTATCGCAAAAGAATTTGTTTATTTGTGGTTGGAATTTCGTTATTTTATACCTGGCTGTCTAGGAAATAGACGGGGCTTGTCACAATGCAAAAAAGGATAAAAATCAATGTCAAGTTTTCTAATTTAGTATATGAAAGTTATGTATAATAATGTAATTTTATTCGCGTAACCAACAAAATTCAAAGTACGTATATATTAAACCGTATTTTTTGTTTTCTTTTTTAATATGTTTAAATAAAAATTCGAAATTCAAAAACCCATGTGCCAGTTCTTTTCTTAAACGTGTGACTTGACAGTCAATTCGTCATAATGAATGACATTTTAAGATAACATTCATTCGGATCGTGTTTCACACTTTATCCAATAATTCGTATCATTATATCACTCACTCTCTCACTCATTCGGTCGTTGCAAAGAACGTTGAGTCATTGTATATGTAACAATGAGATCATCCATAATTTGTATGACTTACGTACTACAATCTAAATATCATAAGACGCGATTAAATTTAAGTTACAAGAGTTTATTTTAAGCAGCCACGTAAAGCAAGGATAAATATAGACTATTGAATTAATAAGCAGTCAAATAACAGGGCAATAGCAATATGACGTCCGTAGTTTTTATAATTGGTGCTGTGCTTCGGCTGAATGTTCAATGCCTTAGCTTGTAGGCACGGGAATAAACACCATGCAGCCGATTAACAAAACAAAAATGTAAGTTAACAAAAAAGGTTGTTGTTATGCAAATTATTTTTCCATAATCTGTTTTACATCTAAATGTGTCACACCATTCAAATGTTATATTTCTCAATCGTCAATTGTTATGGAGATTTCGTCTTTGGGTAAATATAATGTAATGTGTGACAATATAGCTCACGCTGTTTGTAGTTAAATGAATGTTGCTTAATGCTATGATTTTGTATTATTTAAGTCGATAGATATTACCATAAATACACTCTTTTCGATTTAATTTGCTTTATGTTTTGGAGTCAATGCGTTGAATTTACAATTATTTTGTCAGTAATACAATCTCGAAATTGTGTATTTTTATGTAGATACGGTATAAAGTGGTACCTATGTTTGCATAAACATAATGAAACAATCCCAAATAATATATAAATTAAGCAAACAATTATAAATAATCAGCGAAAACTCTTTAATAAAGAGGATCATAATTAATTGCACAACTAATTGAATTACATTAATTTGTAAATGCATACCGTAATCTAGACGGCAGAACAATTATAAGGGACTTAGGCTATTTATTGCTATTCTAGAGTAGATTCCATTCCTCACCCTGTGAAATACCAGGAGAACTTTCACAAAGTTCAACCAAAGTACCACTAAATAGCGCCCGTCTCGTTTTCTCATCGCTATTCCTTCGAGCGGAAAAGAGAAGGGTATAGTGGGCATAATTCACGCAGCTTTTAGTGAAGTAGTCGTAAATCTTTGTAGTCTTGCATTGATCGTTTGCGCCGACGCAAAAAGATATGCCGCTGTCTTTAGATAAGATTGACAAGGAAACCGTTGAGGTTGTCTATGGCTTGCTTTGAATATTTCTGGTATGTTCTGTTTTTTAAATTAGAATTGTAGACGAAATTAAGTTCTATGCCTTATGACAGGTAGGCGTTCCATTTTTCAAATTAGGAACTTTAAAGTAGATGAAGTAACATTTTCTATTTAAAAAAGAATGATTTTATTTTTAAATTAACGATCTTTTTTCTAGAGTACCTATTAGTAGGACATGAAGCTAAAATTTGAATCGATTACAAAACATGTGTATCAAATTGAAAGGTGTCGAAATCTAACCGGTGCCGTGGGCAGATTTGGAAATTAGGTCAAACGTGCTATTTCGCCCTTCCTATCTACACTGCACGGATCTGCCAAATATGCCAATAAATCTGATAAGTACTTGTAACTAGTAATAATATTAGTTTCGATACTAAAAACCAGTTTTACTGATAAACATTCTCAGGTATTTTGCATAAAATATTTGTGTCTAGTGCCGTTTTGTTTTCCGGGATCGGACGCCATTTTGTTGTATCATGGCGAAATGCAAAATGGTGGGATGAGCAAAACTGACATTATTTTATGATGCAATTTTAAGTAATAATTTGATACAAGTTATAACATCTGGTATATAATTTAATAAGAATACATTTCTAAAAAGCAGTGATAAAGTGTTGGTATTAGTTAGGCTCAAACAAAGCGCTATTCAATCTGTCCAGATACGGGGAAATATAGGTAGTACCTGTTACTAAAAGTATGCCTAGGCTCATTGCCATGTCTTTGTTCTTCCAGTAGATTTTCAAAACTAGGTCATATTGAACATCCGGTATGGTTTACAATGCTATACTAGATTACTGCATTTATTTCCAATACCTACTCTATTTATTGATATACTCAAGAGAATTTACTTAAAGATATTATCATTGTCTGAAAACGCTGTTTAAATTGTCTCAAATATAAATCTATACATTACATGGCTGTGCTTTTAAGGTGATCGTTTTGTAAATTTTAAATTTTGACATTGAACCAAAAAGGTAGAATATCTGTAAATAGATGTGAAATATGTGTGTTAAATGCGATTCCCATCCTCGGTAAACGTTGCTTAACCTTTCATATTTCGTATATTCGAACGGCTTTGTGCACAAGCTTATTTAACGAAGATTAATGATGTTAATTATGCAAAAGTTAGAAAGCAAGTTAGTAAAGATGTATGAATCTCGTAATGATAGGGATGTGCAAAAGTTCAGATGTTAGTGATGTTACCTCGAGATAATCTGCCATCGCGGCATCGGATGGTTACACAACACTCAGTAGGAGAGTGTATGTGTTTGGTGCAAGTTATAGAGGCTGATGACATGATAATATTAAGCGAAATTGATAATATTGTAACGGCAAAACATTGTGTGTTTTTTGCTTGTCTGTATTTTTGTTGAACTATTATACGTAGAGCCGAGAACAAAAATAAGAGCTTTCTTTCGCCGTTACAATATTATCAATTTTTCCATTTTGCTTAATATATAATCTGTCATCAGCCTCTATAACTTGCACCAAACACAAACATACGCTTTAATATCTATACTTCTATACTAATATATAAAGCTGAAGAGTTTGTTTGTTTGTTTGAACGCGCTAATCTCAGGAACTACTGGTCCAAATTGAAAAATTCTTTTTGTGTTGAATAGACCATTCATCGGGGAAGGCTTTAGGCTATAAAACATCATGCTGCGACTAATTGGAGCGAAGATACAATGGAAAATGTGAAAAAAACAGGGCAGGTATAAATCATAACTTATATCTTCTACCCACGGGGACGAAGTCGCGGGCATCAGCTAGTGAGTTCTAAATCCGCTGGTTATCTACTAGAAATATCCTACACAATATCCTAGACGGCTTGTTTAAAAAGACAACGAATAACTGTATATTATCATAACCTAGCGCTCAGTCATTTGCATCTTAAAAAAAAGCAGAACGATTTACGCGCTTAACAAGTCTCTTTATTACAACACTAATCGCTCATAACTTACGCCATAAAAAAGTTAAGCCGGCACTAGCGCCTCACAGTTTCGGATCATTAATTTGACACTTGAAATAGCTCAGAAGTGTTACAATGGCACTGCAGGCACGCCCACAAAGCGTTTACGGGTTAAAGGTTGGCGATCTTTTTAAATGTAGCTCGGAACGGAACGGTTAAGCAACCCCGCTTTTGTTAATGGAAATGTAATGAGTAAGAGTGAGGACTGGTCGAATGGACCCCGTCTTCTATAATTGGTGTTGCCGTAGATCGCGCGGCGGTTCCGGGTTAGAAATTCGAATAGGAAAAATGGAACGTGAAGATTAAACGTCGGATATACGAGTGATTTGAAAATAGAATGAGAATGTTCCAATTTGAAATAAGAACTGTCCGGTGATTTTAAGGCATTATTATGTGCTATTCAATTAAATCCAAGATGGCTGCTTGTTTGTTTTAAATACATTTTTACGTTAAGTGTTGTTTTTTTATAGTACAAACATGACAATGCAGAATCTAGTGTATTTAAATAATAAAACAATTTATCAAAATAAACCACAGTTAGTTTTGCTGTGTTACCTTAAAATATCGCCATCCTCGTAATTGGATAGCCGTGGTCAGGCAGAACTCGCTTCGTGGAAAATACTGATATTTTACCACAACTAGTCTGACTGAAAGTAGCGTTTATTGGACTTAATCAAATCTAGACTGGAATATTTGTTGTTTAAGCTTTATTAGCATTCCATATTCTTTTAATTAGGTTATGTCACATTTTGTAATAATATAGTCACGTGGTACTAATTTGCCAGCTCATGCTAGTAAGCATTGTCTTCAAAGTGAAACATTTTTTTTTGTATTCATGTGTCTGTACAAACAGAAGATTGTCCTGTTTGTAGGCAAATAATTAAAAAAAAAAACCCAGGTTTTTTTGTTTTTTACTTATTGACTCATTGCAATGTTGAATGGCGATGACAGTTACTCTATTGACACAATTGTCTATGCTTATTAGTCAGAACGTGGTTCTTAGTCAGAATATGGTTAGTAATACACACACATGCATACATATACATACATATCTAGACATAAATGTTACTCATTAAGCCACTGTCAAACTGATCAATAAAATTAATACCAATCGCACTGAATTACAAATTGCAACCTTATTTGCTTGACTTAAAGTAGCTTTTAATTAGTACTATTGTTAGTATCATCACTTTTTTGCGATGTATTGTATTTTGTTCCATTATTATATACCACGTTGCTTTAACGTGATTAAGAACGTGAACAATACTTTCCAATACCAAATCTGTTAAAGGAGGTTGCACGTGGTACTATTGTCAATATAAACTATCGTTGTACAAAAACAAAAGTTTCATAAAAACTACTAAAAACAAAAACTATTGGCTCCTTTTGATAATATAGAGTCAGCAACACAATCTATTTATACAAGTAACAATTTATAACTTAATACCATTATAGTAATTCTTTGAATTTAGTTAGTTAAGGGTAGGCAAGTGTAATTACGACAACTAGCATTGAAACTCAAATGTAAGTGACAGATGTAAGTCACGTGACTAACCAAGGAGAAATATTGCCTCTTTGCATATGACATATTGGTAAAGCTTGCGTTTTACAGACATTATTTTGACGACCTCCGTGGTCGAGTGGCATACGCACCGGTTTCAAGGTGTCGCTAGCTCTGAGGTCCCGGGATCGATCCCCGGTCGGGTCAATGTAAAAAATCACATTTCTACATTGTCTCGGGTTTGGGTGTTTGTGGTACCTTCGTTGTATCTGAATTCCATAACACAAGTGCTTCAGCAACTTACTTTGGGTTCAGAACAATGTATGTGATGTTGTCCGCATTTATTATCAAATTTTATCGGCTGAAATAGGCTTCGCAACTTGTAGTTAGAACAGGCTAAACAGACTTCATGTCACTGAAAATCACTCCCACTTTGAGAATCAATTGTCTTAACCACCATCAAATCTCAATACTCAAATACATTTACATCATTTCTCTTATTTTGCTAACCGTACCTAGTAATCAAACTCGAAAGGGTCCAGAATATCTAACCCTGCGAAAACTGAGGGGTATTTCAAGGACTTGAGAAGTCGATCAAAGTGGGATTTGCGCTCAGATCCGTACGGAACTCGGCAGTGAAGGGTTGGGTCGCAAATTGAAATTTCGTTTTTGTTTATTCAGATTTTCAGGTGAGATTTCGCGGGTTGGGTCCAACATTGTGTATGTAAAATGTATGAAATATATTTACTTACTTATAGACTGTATTATCCCTTGCGTTATATTGAATAACATCAAGGATGTAGCTGACGATTTAACATTATTGTCTATAATATAAACTAAACAAAAAATAGCGAAAATAACATTTACTTTGACGTAGTAAAACGGCTTAGTTTAGTATTCAGGCAGGTAGAATGTGGTCTTAGTATGACATAACTACGAAATATATACTATAAACACAACTTAAATAAAAACAGACCGCATCGTAAAACAAGGAACACTATTTAAATGTAAATCACAGCTACAAAGTCGCTCCTAAGTTCAATCCTTCCTTGCAACTTAGAATTATATGTCCCGAGTTAAACGACAATGATTTGGCAACCCTGTCACTTTAATACACCTCATCTTGAACTTAAATCCTTAAGTTGCAGCCCTAATCTTTCGCGTCGATGGCTTAGCGTGTATTGTTAGGGTTGGCACACATTATATGAATTCGTAATTTCAAACGCAAGAACAGATGCAAGATTTTGTATTAAAATTAAAAATGATGACACTAGAAAGAAAATTTACAAATGGTTTTTTTGTTTGGTCAGTGTTCAATATCCCTACCAAAAAAATGTGTAGGTACTAATTCATCGCCAGGAGAGCTATGATGAGGCTTACAATTTAAATTACCGACTCCAACTCAATCAGTGGCACATAGCCACACTTTCAATGATACTCCAAACTATTATCTGCTGTTTTAATCTAAAATTTTGCATAGAATTAATTTTAACAGTAGTGAATATACTTGAGCGCGCTTATCACAGAAACAACAGTTCCGATTTCAATCGCTTTTTTTATATCGATAAAGGCTGCGACATCGTATAGGCCACTAGTCAAATTAAAAGTTTCTTAATAACTCCCACATTAGGCCATTTTATCTTATTGTCGCCCAGAGTTTCTCAAACATTCAAGTCAATCAATCAATCCAGTCTCAGGAAAAGCATTCGTGAACCGCAACGCATGGTGACCTTGAGTCCTCGACCACTCTGCTATCCGTGCAGTCAATTTCAAATAAAACCTCATACAAAACCAACTCATTGCCTGCCTTGTAGTCAGTGTGTGCCGACCCTTACAGTTTGTAAGCGTGGCTTCATTTACATAAGTATTGTGTCTAGAGAACCTAGTTCTTGAAACTGCTTAGTAAGGCTCTTGTTTCGTCGATTGCATTATAATTAGATGTTTATATACGTATGAGAAAGTTCTGTTAAAGTTTTGATAGAGTATCATGAACTGTTTTGGGGTTGTTAATGTTATCTTCATGTGTTTTGTGTTATTTTTGATAATTTTAACTTTATTTTATTTTTATTATTTCTATTTGTCTGGCCTGTTGGTGTAGTGGTTAGTGGCTTTGACTGCTAAATCGAAGGTCGAGGGTTCGATTCCCATCCAGGATAAATGTTTCTGTGATGAGCAGGATCATTTTATATTATTATTAATTGTATTTTTCTATTGATTTTTATTAAACTTAAACCGATATAGGGCAAGCGGAGCCGTGAGCAACATATAGTTTACTATAAAAACTTAAATTTGAATATAATCTGGATTAGGTTTTAGTGTTACAATAACTGTAAAACGATTTAATCCCTAAACGGAATTCAAATATAGTTTTGTTCTGGTTTTATTAGTTTTGACATTTTATAGTCGCCATATTGCTTTGGGGACGGTGTTTTGGAATTACAGTTTATTATATTATCCTAAGCTGACTTGAGCTGTAAAATAAACTTTAACTTAAATCTGATACAAAGACAGGCTAATATTATTTTTATTTATTTATTTATGGGCCTCCAATATACGGCCTACACGGGAAAGATTTCTTTTTTAGTGCATATGAATTTTCGCCACTGCATTTGGTATTCTACGAAGATATCTTGCCGTGAAGTGGGAGATTGTTGGCTAACAAAAAGTTGTAGATTTCTATAGTAAAGTGTATTGATATAATTTAATCAAGTATAAGGATTAAAAAGAGCATCAGCCAGATACCAACAATTTCATCCACGAAGTCAAATTGATATTGATTCATGATAATTTAACAACTGAATATAGCACTTTACACTTAACTAAGGCCCGATTTTTCAATCGTCAGATAACTTTTATCTGAGGAATAAATATGGCCGTTTGACATATTTTCTATGCAAAAGCTGTCAAAACGTCAAATATAGGTATTCATCGAATAAAAGTTATCTGGCGATTGAAAAATCGGCCCTTAATGTTATAACCAGTATTACTATTACAGCCAGCAACAACAGCTGATAAATAATTAGACGAAATGCATTATCATGCATAAGTACTCAGTCCTCAACCCAGTTTCTTAGGCCACACGATACCCCTTAGTTAGACTGATTGTCACACTTTCTAGATTCAGACTACTCATCTTTGACACTTGTTACAGGTAGTCAGCTGGATAACGGTGGTACTTAATTTCATCCGTTTAGACTGAAAAATTGGTCCCAACATAGTTGAAAAAAGGCTGACATGATGATGGGAGTTTGTTGTTTCTGACTTTCCAGCATTTTAATTAGCACTATGTCATGTTTGACACTGGTATAAATTGAATTTCAATGGAATTGGTACTAACAATTAAGTGGTACAATACTTTGAATTGATTTAACACCTATTATTGTTTGTTGCAAAATGTTTAGGTGTTAAATAGTATCTCGTTTTGTTTTATAGCTTGTTAATAGTTGATTTAATAGTAACTGTGGTTTTATTGTTTATTTCTAGTTGTGGCATGTTTAAACGACAGATAGGATTGGTTGGAATTCGGCGATATTGGTATCGAAAATATTTTAGTGGTCCTGTTGAATAGGCTTTTGAAGAAGTAAGTCAAATTTTAATATTTGAAATATTTTTAGTACTTTTATGAACTGACAAGATGAAATGCCAAATTCCTAAAAAACTCGATCTTTAAAAATGACTCAATTGGTTTGGAAGTTACGATGCCACAGACACATAGACACGTCAAACATATAACATCATTTTGAGCTAGACTAAATATTGGTAATAAACAAATGAACAATAATTTTCAAACTTATCCTCCAGCCATAATAACATAACACTCCACTAACATAACAAAATAGTTTATCAAATTAAAACCTCTCTTCTACAGCGACATAGCAACAGCGACATCTAAAATTAGTCCTTTTAAAAACAATTTAAAACTAAACAGAGAACAAGTGACGATCAATTTATTAGAGCAGTACATCTCCATAGTATTGTCTCGTTTCCCCAATTTGTAACACTTGGGCAGCATCCCGTTTTGAACCGAAACCTCTTAATGTCCATCAGCAGGCCCTATAAACCAATCCTCTTCATATATTTTGTTAACTAGACGACCATGTGGCCACCATCGATGTTTTACAACCCAAATTGACAGCTACTCGCTTGATATACAGCTCAGAATTGTTTGTCCGCGACTGTCAAATTCAATTGTGTTTTCCAAAGTTATTGTTTGCTGTTCCTTTGAAGTTTTGAATATCGATTTGGAACTTTATGGTGTTGTGTTAAGGGTGTTGTGTGTGTTGTCAGAGTTGTGAAGTTAATGTTGTAATCGTGCTGTTGTTTGCATATTGACTGACAAGGAACACCCGAACAAAATAGTTGGGGTGTAAGATGTTTTTTTACATTATTTTTCGTTTGTTAATCTATCAAGTTTTTGGGTAACAAGCTGCGTGACAGTTGGTGGGATGTATCACGTCAATTCACGTCTATTTTTCTTCGGGATGTTATCAAAATAGTGTTGTTCAAACGCGAGTTGTGATGATCAAAATTGTTCGAGTCAGACAATTGTAGGAGTTCCTAACTTGTGATGAACGTCCTTAATAAAAGTCAGCAATAAACCTTCAAGAATCCTTTTATTAAAACTTTTGAAAAGAGAAAATAAGAAGCCACAAATAATGCACCAGCATTTTACATCATTTTTCGGCGAAAAACTCTATTCCACGACAAAAAGGCACTCGGTCAGGAGAAGCACTTGAAAAAAAAAAGTAAAAAAAAGCGCGGTATCCTACCGGAAGTCGGGCGGCGGAAGTCGCTAGGCTTCCCGGAAGTGCTAGAGGGCACTCGGGAGCAACCCAAATTGTATTTAATCACAGTATATTGCAGCCTCTGAGGATGAAAATCGGCACGTTTCGTGTGGACATCAAATTATTAAAAATTTAAGAGGTACCCTCCATTTTCGTCCGATAAATGTACGACCCTCCAGTCGGTTTAATGTGCCTAATTTTTTATTTATTTATCCCCCGTAAGTTCGTAAGTAAGATCATAAACGGGGTTTAACTTTAATTTCGAATTAAATTTTCAACTGAGATTATGTTCTTGATGTTTTAACGACTATCTATAGTCGTAAAGTTGTTTATTATTTTAGATATTTTTCAACAATTTCCCTCATATTTTAAAAGATAATTTCCTCGTTTTTTCGGTACTGTTCCTAGCAGAAAGATTACAGAAAATATAATTTTTTCTAAAGAGGCGATTACTATAAGCTGAAGATAAATGGACGATGTATTATAAGTATATACGAACTATTTCCAGACAAATCATCTTGGAAATAACTTGGTAGATAACAATGAGAGACAACTCAGAACAAAGGTCTTAATAGGTTAATTCCACCAAATCGCCTCCTAAGGAAATATGGGTAAAACTTATTTACGTTAAGCGCCTCCTTTCTTTGACCCTACGTAATTACCACACTTTACTTTGTTGTAGTTTGTCATTGATTGCGCTCTTATTAGAAGGGAGTAAGGTTCGTTTTTGCGGTTCGTTTCGTTGGGAACTGCAGTACGTACGTTAAGAAACTTTTTTCCCTAAGGACTTGCGGCTTGTGGTTGGAAGTTACTAGGGAGTGTATATCTGTCTAGATAGGACTGTAGTCTAGTCTTAAGTACGACAGTTGTAGTTATTTTGAATGGTAGGAATATACGAATGCTTGTATGTCTACTGAGCAAGTTTTCAGACCTTATAGATGGATTACAGAAATAACATTTTATTTTCATCCAGCCCACTGTGTTCCACTGCTGGGCTAAGCCCTCCTCCAAAAAAGAGTGATATGACACTTAATTAATTACCTAGATGTAACTTGTTGGTCATATTCAGGAGATAGTCAGTTGACAATATCAACAAATTTTCCTATCGCGGGTCTGCTGGAAGAAATATCTTAGGAAACAAGCTGCGTAGAGTTTCCTTTTCTATTGTTCCATAATTTTGAAACTATGTATTTAATAGACTAGAGTAGATAGGGTCAGTGGGCGGTCTTAGGGGCAGAGTTTGTCTATACCAAATTTATTTTTCCTTGCGATTTCAATACCAAATTATAGCTTTTTTTTAAGATTAAAGAAGACAGCCATAGTGGTTTCTTAGGTTTACGCGAATGTTAGACATTGAAATGAAACTACTTTTACGGATTTTTTCGCGGTTTTATTTTTATTTTTTAACGTCGGGAACTAATATCTAAAATTAAACCGCGAAAAAATCCGTAAAAGTAGTTTCATTTCAAAGACAGTCATTTTGGTATCCCATTGTTTTCTACCGATCGTTTGCAACAAAAACTAATAATTACGGAAACAGGAACAGCCTTGTCTCGGAACTTCACTCAAACATTTCCCCCTCAAGAGTACTTGTACTAAAATAAAGCTGAGTACAGATATTTAGTCCTGTAGGTACTTGTCATAACTTAAGTTGTAAATTATAAACTTGGAGCTTAAGACTCCGGTCATTTTGAGGGTAGATGTTGAAAAATTGAGGAGTTTGGTGTGATGGAATTGTTAATTGATTTGTTAACTCCTTTTATAGTCAATAATACGAGTATATTAAATAATTAGCTGTGTAATGCGAATAAAACGCAGATTTGCAAGTATTTTGAGTCTTTTCGACTTAGAGAAATTCTTGCATATTCAATCCTTAATTTAAAAAAACGAAAACGTAAAAATTACGACGAAATACCTACTCATTAATTACTAACAGATCGATTCCCAATCATAAAGACAAAAAGGAGCTAAACCCATAAAAAACGTCAAACAAATATTTAAAGTAATCACGAAATATCCTAATCAACATAAACGTCCAGTCCCCTAAAAACCATCACATGACACAACATCAGCTGAAACTTCTAAAACCTACACAAATCAACTATTACAAAACAAGTTGTACAGTTCGTATTATTTTTGTTTCCCCGTCAGATGCAACCCACGATCTATCACTGAACGTCTGGCGAACCGCCAAGGGAACTATTTTCTACTATTCCCTACTATTTCCTACCATTCCGAACAAGCCTGTTAATAGTTTTTACAGAAGCTAAGTAATTAATAACGTGTGTATAGGTTGGTTTTGATGACAGATTTCATTTTTGGGATTTATTGGTTATTGCTGTTTTTGACTTTGTATTTGTAGTTTGGATTTAATTTCTACCAAACGAAGTAGTTTCGGACGTTGTTGATACTATGTTGTCACACGTTGGCATTATGTTGACAGCCTGTCTCAATGTTTAAAACAGTTCTATTCGATTTTCGGTGTTAAGATTTTTGGGATTATGTCTCAAAAAGATATTTTCCTCAAAAGAACATTTACTGTAGGTATTCACTTAGAGTAATGTTTATATTATTTATCTTGCCTTTGCGTATGTAGATATGTTTCTGTATTGAATAAATTATTTTAATTCCATAATATATATTAATTTAGTTATTTATCATCATTTATTGAACATATTATGTTAATGGGTAACTACAATACTGTATTGAGTATAATAGCCTGTAAGGATAATTGTATCTTTGGAATAAAAATAATAAATATATTTAAAGGCATCAAACAATCAACTTAACAGCGTTATTTCAATATCTACCTACCCACATGCTTAAACAAACAAAAATCACGTTTTTTTTTCCAAACTCGCACCGACGTGTAAGTTCCTGTTTACTAAGGGGATTTCTCACGATGTTCCTAAATACGTATGGGATAATGTGAAGGGGTCAGAAGGACCCCCATGTGCAAAAATGTGCCACTTGTATCATGGTCGGTACTAAAGTGGAGAGTTATATTCTCACGGGTTTCTTATATATATTAAAATCTATCTGGTCGATATTTTGTCTAACAATGTAAGTCGAATTTGGTTAAGGAAATCAGTGATTTTAATATAGGTAAGCTAAACTTGATGTCAAACAAATTTCATGAATAAAGAAATAAAATAAAAACCCTTTCACAAAATCTTGACCCCATAAAAAAGCAAAAACTTGAGATGTTACATACCTAGACTTAGTTACGATATGACATGAAAGAAATTATTACTAAACACGACACAAAATCTTCAAAAATTAAATTCCAAATAAAATCGACAATGAATATCGTAACGTGACCTATGACGTCACTCTAACCGCCTAATGAGAAGGTGAGTGACCTTTAGAGAGTGAATTTTGCAACCGCAGCGACTCCCCCGTCCTCTTGTATTGAGGGTTGCCCTATTCTTCCCACTGGGTTTTTTATTCCAAATTATTTAACAAGAAAGAATTTTGAATGGTCGTTACATTTTACAATTAGAAATTATTCTGTTGAGGAATGACCTGATGGCTCAAATAACTTAAATATTGATGATATTACTCAAAACGGAAATCTTTTTACAATCGATGATTGACATAAATCAGAAGGGTCTAAAACTACTATAATCATTCAATGACAGTCAAAAGGAAAATGAAGGACCGAAACAAATCCCAGTACATCTTCAACATAGCACAAAATCTGACCTAAAACATTTCTGGTCGACTTAGAAACCTCTATTTCCTGAGTGACACTAAATTGAGTTCTCAGGTCAAGGTTCCCCATATAGACAGACATACATCAACATATAATATTGTGAGAGTAAGGAAAACCTTTGAGGAAAGAGCTAAGAAGGATTGATTCAACATGTCTAACACCATAAGACGCGTAAATCAATCATGCTGAAGGAATTTCCTTCCTGGTAATATATTTTATTAGTAGCTGAAGGTAGCTTGATGATCTTCGAGGCATATTGCCAAAAGATGAGGCAAAATGTTTCATTTATGCCATGGATTTTCGATTACATATTTTTCTATCCTTATATTCTGCGGTCCTACGGAAGGCAAGACATCGCAATCCCTACAATATTAATATTATAAATGCGAAAGTAACTCTGTCTGTCTATCTGTTACGCTTTCACGTCTAAACCACTGAACTGATTTTAATGAAATTTGGTACATAGATAGAGTTGACCTTGAGAAAACAGGATAGTTTTTATCCCGAACTTTTGAAGAGTTCTCTTGGAAACGCGATGTAACCGACATCGGCGCGGGCGACGCCGCGGGCGAAAAGCTAGTAACCAATAAATCCACAAAAACTAATGTTCCATAAAAGTACAGAAACGGCGATGTTATTCTAATTAACAAAACCGTAGTTGAACTAACACTTGAACCGAATTCATCCGTGTATTAGGTTGAACCGCAAACGCTTGCAAATGTTCAAATTAATATTCACGGTAACGAAAGATTGATTAGTTTAAGCGTTGTCAACCTTGACCCAATTCTATCGACCCCTGTAACACATGACAGCTGAAATACTAACTTAGTTTCGTGAATTAAATTCCCAAGCATTTGTTCAGTCATTCGTCATTCTGATGTACGTACAAATGTTCGGTAAACATGAATACTTGTCTTAACTTTGATTGAGTATTATGAACACAAGAAGTGTGTATCTGATAGCTAGTGTTAGTTCATAATATATGATCTCTAATAAAGTAACACAATGAGAATTCAAGAATTTATACGTAGCAATATATTATTTATGTCGTGTTAAGATTATGCATCATAATCTCTCTTAATATCAAGAAAGATAAAGTGATGCAGACTACAAAATGTAAAGCTCCTAAAACTGAAATATAAACTGAAGCATGCAGCATAAGCCATGTATAACGAAAACTCCAAACAAACAAAGATTAACTTCTCCATTATTTTCGGCACTCATCTTGCAATTTCTAAAATAATCTCATGTTTAGTTTGTGAGCTTGTCACAAAACAAACTCCACGCCCCATCGAGTTGGATCAAGTGTCAATCAACACAGAGAGAATCAATTATCCGCTTTGATCCAAAACAAACCAGAGATCACACGCACGACAGCAGCGAAAAAAATACCTCATCTAATCCCAAGCACTTAATTTAAGCTAGGAATAAAGCTAAAAATATCTATCGTTAATAGAAAACGTGATACAAAGAGTTTCATTTTAGTAATTAAAATGAAATTACGAAGGCATGGATTGAATTTAAAGAGCTTTGAGGACATAATGGATGTTATAAGACATGCTCCTCGCATCCTACCGTCTGCTGGTCAAGAATACTGATGTTCTTTCGCTTATCCGCTGTACGAAAGCAAACGTCCATCTTTTGTTCCATATTTTTGTTAAAATATGTTCTCCTGTAGTGCAGTATTTCGTTTAGAATAAGGAACATACTCCCCTTTACCGTCCCAACTTCGCTTCTGCTCAATAATCTTATATTTTAAGTGTCTTTTCTTCGTGTTTGAGCTGAGAATGCTTTTTCACTTCATTTTATTCCGACTTTTATTTTGTATTTCTTTCTCCAGTTCTGTCGTTATCCTAGTTTTTATGTTCATCCGTTTATACTTCGTTAATGAACGATTGTCCAACAGTGCCATTATAAATGTTAACACCACCTGGTAGTTGTATCGTAAAATACGATCTGTTAACAGCTACTGTCATCCGCACCTATTTCCTCTTAAGTAGCTTTTTGTATCGTATACTTTTTAGAGCCCTCATAACTGTGAGAGGAAGCGTTCACGCTGATTACGTTCATATTGAAACTAAAAATAAAACACCGTTATCCATTAGACGCGCTGACAACCCTGTCGTCCAATATCTGAAGAGCTTTCATCGGTTCTTACAAATCGCTTACGTCCCCCATCCCTTGTGCGGATGGCGAAAACTGCTGCCAACACTGGCCCCTTGTTTTAAGGCAAAAATTATGGCTTGTAGTGTCTCGTCGTCCCTTTTTATTTGGCATCCTGTATGCTACGTTTTTGGCGGCAAAACTTCAAGACATTTCGACCGCTCAATTCACAGCGAACATTCAAAACCTTTTGAGGAATGTTTATTGTAAGTCTTGCGAATGTTTTTATCACCAATAAAAACTCCGAGTTTGGGAATTGCTCCGATATTTTTTGTTGAAGTACTAAAGGCAAAGAGGTGTCGACTATATTTCCAGTTCACAAAGATGGATTTTCTATGGGTGAGGTTATTGTTTGATAAAATCGAATCCTCGACAAAGCTGGGTATTCTGTAGGGACAAAGTAATTTGCTAAAGTGGTAATGCCTCCCTTTCCGCCCCCACCCCCCTAGCGGGCGTATGTCGCCTATCTACTAAAGCTTAGGTACTTAGTGGTATTCTTTCTATCTTTTCTTTTTATAAATATGATCTATTGTTCTTGTTTTTTGTGTGTCCGGTGAATTAATGGATCGAATTATGTTGCTATAGGAATCTGCGCGTGTTTTTGTTATTATTTCTGCTACTTTGTTTTCTCATCTGCTATTTCGATTACAGCTGATGCGTAGCTTACCTGAGTCCTAATATTATCTATAATAGCGTACCTGTAATGTAAGGCATGCCTCCACACGGTGGCATAACTCAAAAATTTAATATTTCATAATCTTCGAAGCCCGTCGCACGTAAAATTCCTTTAAAATTTCATCACATATTATCGTCAATACGTCGTAATTTATCTCCCTGCTTTTAGTGTACATCAGCGTTCAAAAATAAGCTGTTGATGTGATGTGAAGCAGTTTTATGCTGTGTACCTTGTTAACGTGAAATGCTTTTATGTAGGAAACGTGAATTTCGAAGAAATACAGCCTTATTACCTGCCTTTGGGAGGGTGTGACCGATATTTTCAATGTGCGGAGTAATGGAGTTTTTGTCTTCTTATTCTTTTAACATGGTGTATACGATTCTAACAATTTGAGTGAAATATAATTCAGTGTTTTAGTATTTAAAACAATTGACTGTCTATAAATATCGGCTTCTTCATGTAATGTTGGATATCAAGTCTTTGAAAGTCCTTGGATTTTGGTTTGTCCTGCCATTTTTTCCTTTTCCTAATGTATTTTATAATAATAATAATAATAATAAATCGTTTATTTGCATTAAACATGGTATACAAAGGTGTTAAATAGGTATATAGTAGGTACAAGCATGTTTAGCTAAGATGAACATAGCACGCAAATTTTTTAGGAAACTAAACTATTTATACATTAACATTTGTAATCCATAAATTCTTTTAAACTATAAAAATTACAATCACTTAACCATTTATATAATGCAATCTTTAATAATCTTATATTTAATACTTTGAATTTACTTGGCATCTTGTTATATATCCGCACACATGTTGCAAGACAATTTTTATTATATTTGGTCAGTCTTGGTAGATCACTCTGTGCTAATCTAAAAGGATCTCGTCTGTTGCGTGGACATATTTCATTTGCAGTTTTAAACAGCTGTATATGCTTAACTACGAATACGCATATTTCGTAAATGTAGATACATGGGAGCGGTAACAAGCCAAGTCTTTTAAACAGTGGTCGACATGATTCGTCGGGTTTTAGTCCACAAATTGATCGTATGCACTTTTTTTGAGCAATGAATGCTCTGGTCATGTCGGTGCTATTGCCCCACATTATAACACCGTATCGTAATATCGATTCAACATAGGCGTGATATGATATAAAGGCAGTCTTCATATTGGTAACATTTTTAACTTGCTTGAGTGCGTATACGAATTTATTAATTTTAGTGCTAATATTATCTACATGTAATTTCCAATTAATATCTTTATCTATTATTATACCTAAGAACTTTGTATGCGTTACCTCATTGAGTTTATTTATATTAAGTTTAATGTTATTTTTATTATTATTTGTATTATTGAATTGGATATAGACGGATTTGTTTAGGTTTATTTTTAAACGGTTAACGTCAAGCCAATGTATTAATTTATTGATAGTATTATTAATTTCACGCTCATGATCTGTAATGGTATTTTGTTTTTTATCAGTTGCTACTACAATAGATATGTCATCAGCAAAGAGGATGCATTTGTGTTTGGTTATTTCTGTAATGTCATTTATGTATATAAGGAATAATACTGGGCCAAGCACACTTCCTTGTGGCACGCCGTATTTATTATGTCTATATTCTGAACAGTAGGATGTCATGACTCTATTTTTGTTAATTTTATTGATACTAACGCATTGTTTCCTATTACTCAAATAGGACATAATCCACTGTAGAGCGGGTCCCCTTATTCCAATAGCTTCCAACTTTTCTAGCAATATGTCATGTGATACCAGGTCGAAGGCCTTTGATAAATCAAAAAATAGTCCAGTGGTCATTTGATTGTTGTTAACATTGGAAAGTATTGCTTTCATAAGAGAGAATGTAGCTAAAGTTGTAGATTTACTTTTTTGGAATCCAAATTGTTCGTCACTTATAATTCTGAATTTATTGCAAAAATCAATCAGTCTTCTATACATACACCTTTCATAAATTTTAGATAAAATCGGTATTAAAGTTATTGGTCGATAATTATTTATATCATCCATTACCTACAAGTCAAACAGCTAATACTATAGATACTACATTAACCTATAAATTTTTTACTACTAACCGTTACTTAAACGTTATCAAAACAAATAAGCGAATACCCTACAAGAAGAGAAAAAATATTCAAACTATTTTTAACCAGTGAGTCAATCCTTCGACCATGACCGATTTTATTCTGTTTTCTTGTATTAGCAGGTTATTTTTAATTACGAATTGTATCTAGCAATTATTTGCCATTACTTGTAGTTTTTTTTATTAACTAGGGAGGTGACAAACAAAATGATTTCTATGATATGATTAATGATGTCGTAACGTTTGGAATTTATTGTTTTTCGCCTAATTTTGCTGAGGAGCAAAATTTTTAGAACTACATAATAATTATGTTATGTAAATTAAAATAAGTATCGCATAACACATTTCATTCAAATCTTAATAAAAATGCCGGCTAAAGTTCTTTCTTAATATTTCTCCCTAATTCGCGTGTCCTTAGTTCTTAACGTCATATAATACGTAATACACACTTTTATAGTGGTTTCTTAGGTTTACGCGAATGTTAGACATTGAAATGAAACTACTTTTACGGATTTTATCGCGGTTTAATTTTAGATTTTAGTTCCCGACGTTTCGAAACCTTTGCAGGTATCATGGTCACGGGCAGACTGAGATGGCGTTCGTCTTGACAGAAAGATGTTGCTCGTTCTACCTTCATATTTTAATTAATTATTTGTGGTCCGACCTACGCAGTATGAGCTCACTGTGTCTTGATGTCTTGCAGCGCTGCTCTTGGGTTTGGCCTTGAGTTTATTTATTATAGGATCCCAAGTAGGTGATATCTTCCAGCCATCTTCTCTATTGAAATTAGGGTGTTTTTTAATCTCAATAGCCTCGCGAAACATCCTAGGTAGGAATTTGGATTCTTTAGCGAGGATCTGTGGTTGGTCAAATCTAATATAATGGCTGGAACCTTCAGCATGTTCGGCGACTGCAGACTTCGTTGAGCGGCGGTGTTTGACGTCAGCTATGTGTTCTTTAACGCGGGTCCCTATGCTTCGTTTAGTTTGACCGATGTAAGAGAGGCCGCAGTCACAATCTAGTTTGTATACTCCTGCATCTTGTAGAGGTATGTGACACTTGACAGATGGTAAGGACTGGCTAATCTTCTTGGGCGGCTTGAAGTATGTTTTAATTGAAGCTCGCTTCAGGATGTAACCAATCTTGTCAGTGACTCCTCTGACATATGGTAGTACAGCAGGCAAACGATCAACAGTGGCTGGCTTCACTCGGTTTCTGTGACGGGGCCGTGGAACTTGGAGCTTGTTGTCTCGCAGTACTTGCTTGACGTGTTGAAGCTCAGCGGCAAGGTGTCTGTCATCACAGAGTCCGTGTGCTCTCTGAAACAAAGATTTTCCCACGGTAGCTAACTGTTTAGGGTGGTGGTGAGATTCACCGTTTAAGTACCTATCTGTATGGGTCTTCTTTCGATACACGGTGTGACTTATGGTCTGATCAGGATTCCTTTTAACTAATATGTCTAAGAAGGCAAGAGATTTATTATCCTCCAACTCCATAGTGAATTGAATTTTGTTATTGATGGAGTTGAGATGTTTTAAAAATGCATTTACTTGACTAGATGGTAAAACTGTGAAAGTATCATCTACGTACCGTTTGTAGAACCTGGGAGTGAAAGGAGCTGTTTTTAAGGCTGTCTCCTCGAAGTCTTCCATGATACCTGCAAAGGTTTCGAAACGTCGGGAACTAAAATCTAAAATTAAACCGCGATAAAATCTGTAAAAGTAGTTTCATTTCAATACACACTTTTAGTCAAAACAACTGGCCTCGGTTATAATAATCATTGTCAAAACCTTTTGCTTTTATAACTGCGTTCAGGTCAAAACACTGCCTTCAAGAGAGTATCACAAAATTAGGTTAAGGCCTCCCCGAAATTCCGATACGAATTCTTCGTTTGAGTGCTTCGTTAACTGACGAAATGGCGAATAATTATGAAAATTTTCGTAATACCGTCCCATAATTACGTTGAGAAACGCTATCTCGATACCTGAGCGATCTTCAGCTTGTTGTTTAGGTATAGCCGTTGAGGACTGTTTAAAAATGGAATGGAACGTTTAAAAAATGAATGTTTTATTTTAACGGTTTAATTTTGAATTTGAATTTCGATCGATTTATGATTGCTATTTGTTAAACTTTGATACATAACTTGACGGTCTTTAATAATTTTGTCTTATGGTACGTGTTTCTTATATTATGATAATATACCTCTGAATACTGAAGAGAATATTTTATATGTGTCCTAATGTACCTAACTTCCTTTATGTACCAGTTGTTTACGATCTAAGACTGAATGAATGGACTAAACCATCAAATACCGCCGGTATTTTTATTGAGTGTATGTCATCAGAGACTGACCGAGATGTATATTGTTTTCATAAGAGCACATTATTATAAGTTCACACCACAGCTGCGCGCGTACTATGATGTTATAGCAAGACTGTTTGCTGTTGTAGAAGCGAGATGCCGCTACGCGTTTTGTAGAACGCTTTCTCGCTTGCACTTATGACAACTAGCCTACTTCAGTTCATAGTATTTCATAGTACAGGGTTGATGCTGTGAACGTATACTTTATAATATTATGCTCTCAGACATAACATAACAAATATTATTCATGATACAAATCTTCTACATATAAACAATGTGTGTTGTGCGATATTTTACATAGAAGTCAACTGAGTTCATAATTTGTTCATAAATGTTAACGTGAGTGTTAATTCTAGAAGTCAGCTACCGAGATTGGCCTAGCCGTTTGGGCGATAAGAGGTAACAACCGTACACACAAGCACACACATACATATAAACACACTATCAAGTACCTCTCAGATCTCTAATGTCATATAATAATATTGAAAAGTACGAAATCAAGACAAAATTCAATCTCCAACAAAAAAATCCTTCACAAAATATAACCAGAGAATTTCTACAAAAACAAAATTGATCTTTAAAAAATCGTTACCTCCAATCGTGACAAACATCAAAGAATACGATGTTATGAAGTTAGTTTAAAAAATAAAAGAGTTTGTTTAAGATATGGTCAGGTGTACGTTGAGTGGTGAGCAAACAGTACCTCCTACCACGAGCTCTTAGTGTTAGACAGTCAATTGTGCGAGCGAGATGAAGCTATATATATAGTATAGCTCTGTCCCTCTTTCACAATGGCAACAGACCTAGTTTAAGTGTTGAGTGGTACGCAAACGATTCTGTTTGCTTTCTAGATTGGAGGATTATGGGGACTGGCAAAAATAGTATTATCACCCCTCAGTTTTACAGTGTGCTGCGGTTAAATGGAAATCATGGTAAAGGAAGTTTAGTATGGCAAAGATTTTTTCATTTTTTGTATATAATATGTGAGTCGTAATATTGGACGTACTTTAGAAAAATAGTGGTAAAATCGTTGCTTTTGCAAGCTTCTATATTCATATACATACAAATAAACATTCAGTATCTCAGTGCGTGCGATACAGCCTATTGACAGACGAACGGACGGACAGACAGTGGTGTCTCAGCAACAGAATTTCGTTTTTACCCTTTAATTATTATTCTTAGACTAGGCGGCGCTGGAACATTAAAAAATTCTACATTCCAATCCATTCAATACAAAAACTGCGCAAAATACAAATACACCATGAACCTAATCCAAGTATTATATAATGTCGGTACTGAGAAATTTAAAATGTGATACTTCGAGCCGTACCGCTGCGATCCATTACACGGTAACACAAGACGATCGTCGTTTATTGCCTTAGTTTTGTATCGTATATGTTGTTACATCATTTCTTAGAACGGAACGTACTGGTGGAATATCTGGAAAATATTTGAAATAACACCTGTATACACGTAAATGTTTTCTTAAAATTTTCGTTGACAAGACGATTATTTCTTATTTTTTAATTAAAAAAAACAGTTTTCATTTCCAAAATAAACTAGTTAATCATCAAAACACGTTACTAAATGACTTAAAATTTAAAAATAAATCAGCTTTTTATCTATGGCATTCCAAATTCAAAAACGAGCATCTGTCAACAGGGACAAGGAGGTTATTCTATAAACTATAAGATATTCTCCGTGTGTGGTCGTTAATACTATAGTGTCATGGACTCTATCTTATCTATGGTCGGGACTTCCTGAGGTCCTAAGACCCTATTGGGTGTGGTCAAAGCCGTGTGAACTTGTTAATGAGGTGATTAGGTACTTAAGTTATAGATTTGTATGTGGGTGTGTGATGTATAGATGTGTCATTTTTAAAACGTTTTGAAATTAATTAGATTTGTTAGCAGTTCCTTTCAGCCTCTGAGGCTGACTTGACGTCAAAGACAAGATGTTATCAACATAGCTTGTAGTCGATATCGAGTGGATCTAATGCTTTAGTTACACACCGACACTGCAGCACACACTTACCCAACGAATTAATCGCCACTTGGATTTAATAGGCTATTTGTAATTTCTTATTTTCATCATCATACCAGCCTTTTCCCAACTATACATGGCGTTCAATCTAACCGAATGCAGCAAAGTACCAGTGCTTTACAAGGAACGACTGCGTATTTGACATCCACAACCCAGATAGATACCTGGGCAACACGATACCCCTCATTAAGATTGGTTCTGACTCTCACTTCTAACTACCCGTAAACACTGACAAAGATGTATAAATAACACGGAGGCACTCGTTATGACGTAGATGGTCACCATAGCGTAACCTGTGATCGATCAACTTGTGCTCTCGTAGCGTAGCCACGAACTCCTCCGTATGCGTTTGTGGATGTCATCATCGTCATCGGCCTAGCCTTTTCCCAACTATGTCGGGGTCGGCTTCCAGTCTAACCGAATTCAGCTGCTTCAGATGTGTTTGTGGATGTCTGAGAGAAATTAGTGTGGGACAACTGTGTTGCGATAAGTGTCGCAGTTTAACAGGTCTAGTTAAGACCAATCAGCTGATTGTCAGTGCATTGAGATGCTGACGGCGCTCCGTTGATTGTCCGAATTGAGATGTGCGAGACATACGGTAGGGATGGTTGGCGAGATATGTTTGTGTTGAGTGATTTTCGTAATTTTGGGTAAAGATCTATTCTTAATGTTTTGTATGATTTATGTTGCTAAAGTTGGGGATTAATGGCTTATGGGTCTTATTTGTGTAATTGTGTTTCTAATTAGATGGGAAAGGATATGGACGAAATAAATATTATGCGTCTATTTGCGTCAAAGATTATAAAATTAACAAAAAGAAAACTAGAAAAATCATTAAGTTTAACGATTGGCTCTGCAAATAATTGACAAACGTTTTAAATCGTCAACTAATATGACATAATATGTTCTTTTTTTTACATCAAAACCCAAATATCACGGGCCAAGTTACAAACATTTTAAACACTTGATATTCAAGGGAAAATCCAATACCATTACTATAAAAACTGAAAAAAGGCACTCACCGACATCATAAAAAGGGTATTATATCCTCGAAATAGGTCAACGACTAATCATAGTGTTTGAGTAAACTGCGAAAGAATATTTAATCCCTGGGGAGAGGGGATTTGTAATAGATGAGTTCTGGTAGGAGATACCTTGGTTATATCATAGTTAAATAGAAGATGGAAGCTATAGAAAAGTCTTTTGTTGATACTTTGATGTAAAAGTATTCAGGTTTTTCTTCAGTTTAGATTCTTTTGTGAATGCAGCGAGGATTGGAGAATAGGAATGGATGGTGGATGATGCCTGTGTCCAACTGTGGACCGTGAGAGGCTGTGTTGATTGATTACTGATTGGATTTTATTAGGTTTAGACGTAAAGTGAGTTCTGATGGAAAGGGGATAGGTCAAAGTAATTTGGCAATTGTAAATCGTAGTGCTAATGAAATAAATACAGAGCTTTATTGAATTTCCGTTGAGGGAATATCTAGATGTTTAGTGTTGATTCGTGAATGGTATTTATGATAAGATATAAAATTGTCTTTGCTTTTTATGATTTCATTTAAAAAGTAATATACATATCGCTTTTTATGTCTCATATTTTTTTGGAAATGTCTTAAAATTAAAATGTACACAACATCGACAATTTCGAGGCCCGTGTGTCACGCCTCAGTGACATTTAGGGTCACTTTAAAGGCATTATCCCTTAGAGCCCCTGATTTCAACTGTCCCCTGTTAGGGACTAAGGGGCCCTAATACTTGTACTTAGAAATCAACTTGTAAAGTTTTTTATTCATGAGATAAAGGGCGATTTGTTTCTTTATTTAAGTGTTTTCTTCTTAAGGTTGTCTGTAGGTACAAAGGGTGACATTTCACTAATATATTTTTGTTTTCTTTCAGGTAATTTTGAACGTGTTTGCTGTTTACGAATCTGCGAATTTCAAGGTATTCGTTTGATAATATTCACCTTTGGCATTAGAAATAGAAGAAGAATTCAAAGAAACGTTTTTAAGTGAGTGGAATCAATTTGGTAAATTGTAGAAAAGTAATACATTACTTTAATACTGATTTCTTTAGGTAACTTTAAAGACTAGATCTGTGCATTGCATTAGGAGCCATCGTCTACACACACACATACAAATAATCTTAATAATCCTCATTGTAGCAATATTTGTATGTGTGTGTTCACATACACACACTATGTGACCAGACTAATGTAATCTTTACAACACATTAACTCTTTACAATATTCCTAGATAAACGCACTTTAACAACTAGTTCACAATTAACTGGTGACTGTCAACAATAACAGTAATGTGTCTATTACTGCGCAAGAGTTCACACGGGGACCGAATTAAAAACACATCAGAAACGTATTACTATAATACATTACCACCTGCACAGCAAACCTTTGTACTAAGCCGCGCAATATTAGAACCAGGTTTAATTCAAAACCAAGAGCTAAACTGAACCCATTCAAATTTCAACCTTAAAACTCGTACTTTAAAGTTTATATTCCATTGGCATACGGTCCCGAACTTGACTAAAACTACACATTTGAATTTCAGTCTTCTGTATGAAGGTTTAAGGTGTATATTCCATTGATATGAATCCCGGAAATAGGGATGCGCCTCAGTAGAAACCAGTTTGGATTCCCGTTGCCTTTTTCTAGAGTGTTTCATAGTTATAGTTATTAGTAATAAGCGAAAGCTTATCCGGAAAGGTTTAGGCGTTAAGTATATAGACTGGTTTGGTTGGACACAGAAGTATTTTTTTAATTGTTTTTTGATCATACTATTGTCAAATTTTATGTAGTTTAAAAATATGTACGGTAAAACGGGGTGAATAGAGTTTCAAGGGGTGAATAGAGAATAGTGTTTTTTAGGGGGTTACATGAATATTTTCTTACATTAAAATCCTTAGACACAGTTACTTTATGAAATACTTGTGAGTTTGCGTATAATCTTTATGTTTTGTCTAGTTAAACGTCCAAATTTTAATAAAAACTCTGTTTCTATCCACCCCAAAAAACCCTCTATTCACCCCGTTTTACGGTATTTACGGTCTCTTGGATTCAATAGCTGAAAATGTATAAACAAAAACGCCTCTGCTTCTTGGTTAATAGATTTTTGCTTTCCATGTTTATATGACTAAAAATACTTACTTATCCATTTAAATTCATATGTCAGTGGCAACTCAAAGAATGCATTTAGAGTAACACCGAACAAACACTTTGAAATCCGTTCCAAATTAACAAACTATTAATATGATAACCTAGTTAACAATCTGATATACGGAACCAATTTGTAATTTGAAAGTATAGTTACTTTGTTAATAAAACGATATTTCCATGGGAACGTCATGGTTTGATCACAACAAGCATAATTATGGCTTTATTACAGATTAATTTATTACTTTATCTTTTTTTAATAGAGATATTTATAATTTTGAGATTTTGAAAGAAAGCCTTTAAGACAGGCAGGTATTAAAAAAAATAATGGTCAATAGAAAGAGATGCCGCTCTACAATGTGTAGCTTGCTGTCTCACATTCTACGACGGCAAAAGTCGTATTTTAAGAATAATTCCAAATAGCATCTTTTTCTCGCAATAGATCAATAATAACTCCAGTAAACAAGACCTAGTAAACAAAATTAAAAAAAAAGAACGTTTTAAAAACAAATAAAAAAACAAAAGCCCGTCACAACATCACGTAACAGCAGATTACGTATTAAACGAAATCAGCGAAACAAATACAGCAATATATGTTACGATTCATTTACTGCTAAAAGTAAATACGTGATCCATCACATCTCGACATGGTTACACGAACTCCATCGATCCAGTTATAAAGGATTGACACGATTAATCTGTTGTAAACTCGTGTATAAGTTTGTGGAAGATGAAGTGCCCTCAAATATTTGTTTTTCACAGACAAACAACTTTGATAGGCCGGCGACACACCACCGAACTCTAATAAAACGTTCGAGCTTGGCTAGTGTGACAATGCATTCGGAAATTGCAGGATAAGTGTAAGACTTCTTTTTGTGTTGTCTAGACATTGGCTGCAATGTTGACAGCGTATAAAAGTAAAAATCTATTTGATCACTTTGAAAGATAATGAAAAATGTTATGAATGTACTAAAATATTTGTTTCAGTTTTATATTTTTAACAGAATTGTTTTTGAGTAACAAAAAATCAGGACAACGTCGGATTTGTGTAAAAATATTGAATATATAGAAATACACTCTGCAAATAAAGCTTACACAAAAATGGCGCAGTTTTTTTTGTTGTTCCGCTGACCATATGTAGTTCAAAAGCTATAACCCGATTAATTTAGTTCCAACTTCCAACAAAAAGGACGAGAGCGAACCAATCCTCAAGTTTTAAATGCAAAACATATTCGGAATAGTAAAAAGTTTTTGAATAAAAATTGCTCAGATTTATTAGAACTTTCGCGTACGTTTTTAGAGGCAGTTGACTCACTGCATTTTTTGTTTGTTATTAATTAATCCGTTTGCCCACCCAGTTTTTTCTCAAAACATTGTAATATGACATACAAGACAAAACAGATCTCAACTTCTTTTTACAAAAAACAAAGCTACTTGACATTAAAAACATAAAAGCTTTATTTTTTATTCAAATTAGTGAAACACGATACGTTTAGCCTCGAAGTATATTTACTACACTAAATGGGATTGCGAGCCTTGTATAGTCGAGCCAAGATCTTCCATGATTTTATGAACGTAAAGAAAAAGACAGGTGTGAATTGTACAACTCTTTTAAGACATGGGGTGATATCATAGAGCGCAGAAACGAAGATCGAACTGCCGTAACACTGCTGTACTATTAATACTCCTAAACTACGGTGTCAAACTTATCCGAATTCTGAGTATCAGCGATCTAAGTCACCTGTTAAGAGTGAACTAATAAAATGATTCCTATTTGTACAGGTTTGACAAGCAAAAACAACGGCAAACAAAAAAAAACACACTGCTCAGAGTTCGTTTCAAACTGTCAATAATTTTGATGGTCAGCTTATTATATCAATTCCTATTCTCTTTCTACGTTCCGTGTGCAATGTGGACAGGGCGACCGATGTCCTACTTACTCGTGTAAAAGACTTTGACATGAATGCGGTCGGCCTATGTAGGAATTAAACTCGCGACCTTTGACCCTTTGAATCAAGCGAGCTGTCGCTTCAATTATCGTCCACAAATGCTCCTTTTACTCTTGCACAGATTGTTAGATCGTATTACTATTTGTTTTGTTAGACACATGATTAAACATGCTATTTTTGTGTATACAAATGCGTCAGGCCCAATAAAATCCCCGCCAAAGCTTAAGGCGACCAAAGATTAAAGCATTTTTTATTCTCGGAATCGTTTCTTAAATTTAAATTACACACGAAAAACAACAATAACTGTCACAATAAAAAATCATACTATAAACTTCTTGGAAAGCGAACAAAAAAATCGTATTGAAGCACGAAAATAACTGAAAAATAGTTGGAAGGTTTTATTTCGGGTCTTGGAAGTTCAGAATCCATTGCCACCCTACTTGTCCAAGTTTTCAACGTGCAACGGTGAATGTATACAGCCTCCTTACTAGATTTTGTACTGCGGTTGTCTCCTGAATTGCAAAGTCTTATGTTCATCATTATTTTGTGTTTTATGTGCCACGCTTGCCTATACGTTGTGCTGTGAAACATTGTTTTAAGATTTCACGTTGAAGATGGATTTAGAACGCATCTTGAAT
The DNA here is from genome assembly GCF_003590095.1 of Trichoplusia ni. Taxonomy (NCBI): domain Eukaryota; kingdom Metazoa; phylum Arthropoda; class Insecta; order Lepidoptera; family Noctuidae; genus Trichoplusia; species Trichoplusia ni. The sequence continues at coordinate 5,921,568 of NC_039487.1, forward strand.
GAGTATGAGTAGATAAATGTCGTGCGTAAATCTGGTTGGATGTTTTGAGAACATCAAAGTGCGAGTCAAAATTAAAAGAAAAGGGACGCGGTAATTTGTGTGTATGTTTGTATGTGTTGGAGAAATTATTCGATTTTTATGGTAACATGCCAAAAGGGTAGAAACTAAATCCTAGTACTAAGATTCTCTGTGTGTTTTGCGTCTGCCTGTGACCAGCCTGTATCTCATGAACCGTGGTAGCTAAACAGTTATGGTCACATTTATGACCATTCACACGCTTATTAATAAATTTACCTGATGATTTTTTTGTTTTCCTTTAGTTTTTATTTTATATTAAAACTCGTAAAATGTGTATGTTTGTAGTTAATATGTCGCAGAAATTTTAAGATTCTTATACATGTCTTGTAAGTTAATCCTTTATTCATAAAGATTTATATAATTTTATTAAGGCGTTCTTTTAAGGATTACAAGACTTAAATCGATCATCTTCATTGACAACGAATTGATGTTCTGCTCAAAAGATATCAATCTTAAATTATAATTAGGTTGAAGTTTTACGCGGAAGATATTATTTATATTAAGTTATAACTCTTAGTCTCGACCCAACAACCGACATTTGACATGGAATAGCTGTTACTTGGTCCCTTGTTAGTTCTTATTAGATAGTGCTTGTTAGTTCATCAAGTTCTTCATATTTGATTGTGTATACACGGTGATTTTTTAGTCGTCTTACAAAAGGAGCCCAGTTCATGTATCCGACGTAAAATACCCCTAGGCACGATTTTTTTTGTTATCATCTACTAAGATAATAAGTACGAAGAAAAATTAAACAAGAGAAATCTGAAATATACTCAAAAAAATGATAAAAACGCCGCCGCCCGCGCCACTTATTGTTACAAGGCTCGGACCGCGCTCGCAACAGAGCTGTGTTTCTAAAAAACTACGAATTGCATCATAATATTGAATAAAAATTGCATTTTAAATTTATTCATTATCTATTTTTTTATTTTAGAAACGTGTTCTAGTCATTGGATACATGAACTGGGCTGCTTTTGTAAGATGACTAAAAAATCACGGTGTATATGTATGTATAGCTAAGAAGCGATCACGAGTAGATTATAAATAAAAAATACTTACAATACAACAAAATTTTTGTTGATTGTAAATCGAATCGCCTTAAGTGTCCGGTATAGTTGCAAAAAAATAACATTCTCATACAGCCACTAAATACAGACATAAACATATGTTATTTTTTTTTATCTATAAATCTGTGGTCAAGTGTGAGTCATACTTTTAATTGGGTTCTGTATTTGCGTATTTACAAATCTTTTCACAATAATTGTATTGTTAACTTTGTTGTGGTTTCTATGTTAAGTTATTGTATTTTTTCTTTTTAAGGTTATGTATACGGGATTCAGCAAGACAGCTGCAGTAAAAGTACAAAAAATTGCAAGCATTTGTTGAAGAGAGAATGCTTATCGTTTAATCTCGGTTTCAAACATCAATAATACCCATTACTTCAACAGTTGATACCAAATCCGCAAGCCTAACCACAACATACTAGGTCTGTCATAACACGGTACCCAAAAACTTAAAAAAATATTCAAATGTTCCCCGCCATATTAGTGCATAAACCAATGTTAACGTGCTTTTAACATATATAACATTTATACACAAATTAGAGAACAGAACATTTTATTAACATATTTCCGTCATTCCTTATTCTATCCATCGATGCGACTTCTACTCGGCTATAAATAAGCGAAGTCGACTAGGCTTATAAAACGGTTTTTTATGCAAAATGCTAAGGAACTAATTCTGTTCGCGTCCCTCTATTGTATATTTTAACAATGTCTTATTTTGCGAGTTGTGTAGTGATTTTTAGGTTGCGAGATTCTTTGAGATTTCTTTTTTGGTTTGTGGTTTTTGAAGGGTGAGTTTGAAATTAGATTTTTGAATTGTTATTACACTTAAAACCTAGGAAAATGCTATTATTAGACTACTACTGGGATAAGATAGTTGAGGAAATGAGGCGATATATTGCATGCTATCTTGCTTGCATTATTGCTACAGAATTACATAAGGAAGTGGTGAAATGACGCACTACACAGCATAAAGTTGTGTCTCATTACCATAACCACAACTTTTAGGAGCTAGTTATAGGATCCCTGGTTGTAGACCCTCAGGTAAACATTTGCTATTGTAACTTGTAAAAATAGCTCCAGCACTTAGTAATTTCGTCTTAGTATCGCGGGAGTCGCACAAACATTTAAGTCACATGCACAAAGATAACCAGACACAGGACAAGCACTTAACCACAAAAAAGCTAGTCCAACCTAAGGGATTGAACCTACTATACGTCGCGCAGTGTATTTCCGTTGACCTCAACCACTACTACTAAAATTCACTCTTGGTTCATACTTTATACATCCTGCAATATAGGATGTTAGGTACTGCAATTGCTTAGCTACGTCAATACACATTGGTTTTAATATCCTAACACCAGCAGCCACCTTGCCAGGTTCCCTGTATTGCAATCTTGTATGTTGATGACAATTAGCTTAGTAAGTGTCGAATTCGTGTTGACCTAGATTGAGACTAGGTAAGCTAGCTATAACCTACATTTGATGTCATATTCAGCGGTTTCGTAATACGTGTAGGAGGTTATATTGCTAAACTAGTTGTTTCCCGCGGGTCTGCTCGCTACAAATCGAAAATGATCCCACGGGAACATAAAGCCTGAATGCAGCAGCTAGCTATTTTTTAAACTAGGTTTCCTAGACTGATCAATGCCAAAAAGTGTTAACTATCCGTTTGAGTTCCAAATCATACCTGTCATTTTATTTTGTCAAAATTAAATGAAATCATTTATTCTGCAAGTAGGATATATTATCTTGATATATACTTGTGGTAGGAATATTTAAATGGTTTATTATGCCTATCGCGTCTTAATGTCCGTTAAGAAATTTCAAAAATACGTATAGGTTAATACGATTTCTATAGTAGCAAATAATATTATTGTAAATTATGTATTATGTCACTCAAATATCAGAATTCAAGAGACCATCCTTAAAAAATTCCATAAAAAAAATCTGTTTCACTTAACGAAAACAAAAAATCAAATCATAAATTCGTCCATTAACATGCACATAAAAATATTATATATGTTCAAAACTTATCACCACTAAGAGAATAAAATCCATTATAGCATCCGCATAATTTAGACTTTTATCTCTTAAATTAGCATATGCAAAGAAATATAGGACTGTTTCTGTGCTACATTAGCATAAATCCAAAAATATATAACATACTGTAACGAGTAGACTACGCGCACGTCTTAACTCCGTGAGCCCGCTAGCTTAGTGTGCCACACAAGTTATCGCGCACTGTGCGTATGCACACAGATGCACCGCGCACGGCTATAAAAACCTGCTTCCGTCGCGACACGTCAGTTCGACTCTGCGCGGGCATTGCATCCGACGACTCGGAACAACTCCTTCGCTGATCGAACGCACTCTCACGCGATACGTCACGCCCTTAGTGTATTCGTAATACGGAACATTATTGGTGTGATTTATTGTTTGTTATCATCTTTTAGAATAGTTCTACCGTAGTAGTCTGTGGCGCTTCACGCACTTGTTTTGTATTATTACATTAGTAGTTAATAGTTAGTATTTTATTTTCTTTTGTTTGCTAAGTAATTTAGAGAATACCCACTATTTGTTTTTTTTTTATATACCGTCACATTCTTTAACTTTTCCCTGTGAACTTGTGTTTATTGTTTAATATAGGTTATTAGTGAGCAATCTGGTGTATCATTTATTAAGAACCCTAGTTACAACTTGGCGCCCAATCGTGGATCCCCCAGAGAGAAACCTAAGACCTAGACCAACCGCAGGAACACAGAGGTTTACTGTACAACATAACCCACAGAAGGTTAAGAAACACGAGACGATGGATGGTGACAAAAGTGGTTCAGCGTCTACTTCGTCATCAATTACAATGTCTGCAGAACAATTCCAACAATTATTGGCAGCAGTCGGTTCAGGGTCGAAGCATAGAAGTTCATTGGTGAGATGTCCGGTAAAATTCAGTGGCAATAAAAGTGCTCAAGAGGTCGAGTCTTTCCTTTCCGCGGTTTGTGTATTCAAGAAAGTCGAACAAATAGATGACAAAGATGCACTCACTGGGCTACCACTTATCTTGACTAATGATGCTGCTACTTGGTGGCAGGGTATTAAAAATCAAGTGAAAACTTGGAAGCAGTTCGAAGAACGGTTACGTCACGCTTTTGCACCCAAGAAGTTGGCTTATAAAATTTATCAAGAAATAGTGGAGAAGAAACAGAAAGATGACACTCTAACAGAGATTTTCATCGCAGAAAAACGGGCGCTTTTATCTGAATTACCTTCACCTGGCCATAATGAGCAGCAAGAAATAGATTTGGTTTTCGGTCAGATTCGGTTTGCGATACGAGAAAAGATATCAAGAGAAAGTATAACAAGTTTTGACGATTTGTTGGAGAAAGCTAGGGAGGTTGAACGTAATTTGGGTGAGAAAACAGAAGAAAAACAAATACGCAAAGAGGATGCTACAACAAGCAGCACAAAACCGAAGTTACGATGTAATTTTTGTAGGCTACCAGGACATACGATAGATATTTGCAGAAAGCGTATAAAAGCTGAGCAACAAAAGCCTAAAGTTATAGCAGTAGAAGCTATACCCAATGCTACGATTAAGCCTAAGTTTTCATGCTACGGATGTGGGGAACCAGGCGTTGTACGCAGTCGCTGTACAAAATGTAATGTACAGCAAGTCAAAATTGAGGACATTAACTTCTGTTCTGTCAGCACCGCTAGTACCAAACGCCTCAGACCAGTAGTACCCATATGTATCGGTGGTATAAAGGGTATTGGCTTCGTAGACACCTGTGCAAAATCAAGTGTAGCTTCGTACCGGTTATATTTATGCCTTAAGAGGGAAGGCAAGTATATATTCAATGAGGAGGTCATGAGGATTACTATGGCAGATGGAGTGCCCAAAGTGCAGTCTGTCTGGACCATGCTTGTTCCTGTCACAATCTATGGCAGAGTGATAGAAACTCAGTTCATTGTTTTGCCCCATGCTAAAGGAAACAAGACACTTTTGGGAGTGGGCTTTATAGAAGATGCGAGAATGATTCTTAACTTGCCTCAGTTAACGTGTCGATTCCTCGATGATCCTGCGAGGGTTTATGACTTGCAACAGGAAAGTATCACCGAAACTATTGTTGCTGATGTGATATGCAATGCAAATTTGCCAGAGTTGATTTCCCCGATGTCTGGTTCACCAGAAGGAGTCGCTTCGCCAAAGCCCTCGACATCGGGTAATATGGAGGAAGGTTTGATGCGACCATGTGGTCCTATAGTGGGCATACGTGCCGCCACAGCCCCGCAAAATACTCTGATAAATCATTGCAATGAACCTTTGGCTGGTGCTTACGCGCCCACGCCTTCCACCAGTATGGAAACCTGCCAAGCTACTGTTGATTGCCCTCGTACGCCCACATATGGTCCATTAATGTCAATTGAAGCTACCACTCCACCTAACAAACGAAAACGTTTATTTGATGGCTTCTCTCCAGTCATAGATGCGTTGTATCGAGATGCCCGAAGGTCACTAGAAGAGGACACCATTGAACTGTCTCCTAAGTCCAAAGCATTATTCGATTCACCGAGTACAGATATTGCGGCACTAGATATCGAAGACTCTAATTGTGCGCTAAACCCTGAGGAGTATCTAGAATTGCAGCGACTCTTAGAGAAAAACACTGATGTGTTCGTTCCTAATGGAAAACCTACGACTCGAATAGAGCATTACATAGACACCGGAGATCATAGACCAATTTCCGTGCCACCGTACCGTTTGCCACCTGCTAAGATACAAATCCTGAAGGATGAAGTAAGTAGAATGCTGACTGAGAGAATAATAGAACCATGCACGTCCCCGTGGTCAGCACCTGTCGTTATGGTCCCAAAGAAGGATGGCGGGACACGAGTCTGCATTGACTACCGACAATTAAATTCAATTACGACGCCAGATGCGTATCCACTCCCTCGCATAGACGATCTTCTGCATGATGCCAAACCTACGCCGTACATGTCAACGATCGACCTCCGCTCAGGCTATTGGCAAATAAGTGTAAGGGAGGAGGACCAGTGCAAGACTGCGTTCGTGACACCATTTGGTATGTACAAGTTCCTTAGGATGCCTTTTGGTTTGCGCAATGCACCGGCTACCTTTCAGCGTTTGATGGATGGGTTTCGTGTGTCCCTCAGCCACATTAAACTATGTGTCTACATTGATGATTTAATTATTCTGTCATCAACGTTTACTCAACATCAGGAGGACCTTCAAGACGTATTCATACGCCTGCGAGAATATAACCTGACCGCTAATAAGGAGAAGTGCAAATTCTGTTGCTCAAAGGTTAAATATCTGGGACACTATATTACACCCAATGGACTACAGATGGATCCTCACAAAGTGAATTCTATAGTAGACATGCAATCGCCCACTAACATAAAACATTTACTGACATTTTTGCAAATGTGCTCTTGGTACAGAAGATTTATCCCTGGGTTTGCTAAGATTGCTGAACCTTTAACGCGACTTACCAGGAAAAATATGACATGGATATGGCAAGAAGAACAGCAAGAAGCTTTTAATAAGCTTAAAGATCTCCTCGTCACTGGACCTGTATTAGCTCAAGCAGATGATTCTAAACCATACATTATAAAATCAGACGCCAGCAATTATGCTATCGGTGCAGTTCTAGTGCAGGGGGAGGGTGAACAAGAGCACCCTGTCGAATATGCGAGCCGATTACTTACGCAAGCTGAAAGAAATTATACGACAACAGAACGTGAAGCGCTCGCAGTTGTTTGGGCAATTAATAAATTTAGGGGTTACATCGAAGGGACCCCTATAACTGTTCTGACGGATCATCAGGCTCTCAAATGGCTCATGTCATTAAAGTCACCAACTGGTCGCTTAGCAAGATGGGCACTACAGTTACAGCCTTACGACATTACTATAAAATACATAACCGGCAGGACGAACGTTGTAGCTGATGCCTTGTCACGCCCAAATTGCAACGATGAATCTAAAGAAAGCTGTGGAATATGTAGTATAGTGGTAGATGCGCCCCGGAAAAACCCAAAAGAGATAAGAGAAACACAATTAAAAGATAAAGATGTAGAGAAGATAGTAAGAGCATTGGAAGGAAATGTTGAGGAGGATGCACGCTACTGGTGTCAAAAGGGTTACATAATGAATAATGGGTTACTATATCGCTATAACCCTGATAGTGCTAGTGATAGTAGTCAACTAGTTGTCCCTGCACAAGAACAAACTGACGTAATATCGGCATATCACGACGGACCAACTGCCGGTCATTACGGAGCAGAAAAAACATACGCTAGAATAACTCAACGTTATTATTGGAAGGGCATGAGGAAGGATATTGAAGCATACATTCGGAACTGTCTGTCCTGTCAAAGATACAAACCTTCAAACTTAAAACCCGCAGGACTACTCCAAACGACTGCAATGAACAAAAGATTTGAAGTCGTCGCTTTTGATTTGTTTGGCCCCTTACCCGCTTCTTCCAAAGGAATGACTTGGATATTAATTATTGAGGATCTCGCTTCTAGATGGGTAGAGTTATTTCCCCTAGAGCAAGCTACTGCAGCAAATTGTGCAATGATCCTCATTAATGATATATTTCTTCGGTACGGTATGCCACGCCGGATAATCAGCGACAATGGCACTCAATTTGTTAGCGCTGTTATGCAGCAAGTAGCCTTTTGTCTCGACATTAAGCATGCCTTCACGCCAGTGTACCACCCTGAAGCTAATCCAGTAGAGCGTCGAAATCGAGACCTTAAAACTCAGCTTGCCATACTTGTTGGAGATGATCATCGAACCTGGCCAGATAAACTCCCAAGTATCCGATTCGCCATGAATACTGCTGTTTGTTCCTCCACTGAACATACTCCGGCCTATCTCACGTTCGGCCGAGAGTTAAGAACCCCGGACGACAATGAGCATGATCTTCGTGAGATTATTTTGTCAGAAAATTTCATCCCTGAAATTACACCCAAGCTATTGACCCTCGCTGAAACTTTGAAAAGAGTTAAAGAAATACAGGAAGGTAAAGAAGAGAAGCGAAAGGAATATGTAGACAAAAATAGAAGACATAGCCCTGAATACAAACCCGGAGATAAAGTTCTTGTTGACTCGCACACTCTTAGTAAGACCGCCCAAGCATTCAGCTCAAAACTTGCTCCACGCCGAGATGGCCCCTATGTAATTCTGAAAAGTCACGGACCAAGCTCTTACCATATTGCTGACCCTAATACACCGAATCAAAGCGTAGGGCTATATCACTCATCAGCCTTACGTCCATTCCAAGGCCCGGCCGAAAGTCCACTGCCTGCACCCGCTCTGCCAATTCGGAAGCGTGGACGACCACCTAAAAGAGCTGAACCACTAAATTCTGCCGTGGTCTCCGCCACAACTCGAGGACGACCACCAAAATCACATTCAAGCCTGTCTACCTCGTCGAGACGTCTTCGGAGCCAGAGGGGGAGATTGTAACGAGTAGACTACGCGCACGTCTTAACTCCGTGAGCCCGCTAGCTTAGTGTGCCACACAAGTTATCGCGCACTGTGCGTATGCACACAGATGCACCGCGCACGGCTATAAAAACCTGCTTCCGTCGCGACACGTCAGTTCGACTCTGCGCGGGCATTGCATCCGACGACTCGGAACAACTCCTTCGCTGATCGAACGCACTCTCACGCGATACGTCACGCCCTTAGTGTATTCGTAATACGGAACATTATTGGTGTGATTTATTGTTTGTTATCATCTTTTAGAATAGTTCTACCGTAGTAGTCTGTGGCGCTTCACGCACTTGTTTTGTATTATTACATTAGTAGTTAATAGTTAGTATTTTATTTTCTTTTGTTTGCTAAGTAATTTAGAGAATACCCACTATTTGTTTTTTTTTTATATACCGTCACATTCTTTAACTTTTCCCTGTGAACTTGTGTTTATTGTTTAATATAGGTTATTAGTGAGCAATCTGGTGTATCATTTATTAAGAACCCTAGTTACAATACTTAAAATATATCACATATTTTGGAAATATATACATATATTATATAGAGATGTATATTAATCTTGCAATGAACCGGTTTGGTCTGTAACTAGTCGTACGATCCCGAAAAATCCATCATCCTCATTAAAATTACAATAAAAAACTTTCAATTGACAAGCTTGGCTTTCAATGTTAGCTATATCCTATGTTCAATTAGAAGACATAATATTTCGGTCTTAAGTTCCAATGCAAAATGAAATTTAAATTCCACATCAAAACGGTAGCATTTTAAAATACATACCTAATGATTGAAGCCAAACAGGCAAGAGATAAGAGGTTTTTAACCACAATTAAGAAAAGCCTGTTCTTTAGACACTTAAAGAATGTCGGTTGCTGTAGAAAAGAGACGGAGCTATACCCGCGTAGAGCGCTGTCTTGCTCTTACAACGGTAACAGTCATACTTACAGATTTTTTGGATTTTTTCGCTTAAAATTTGCAACATATTTGCATATCGCTGACTCAAATAAATATGCTTTTAGATCGGTACGTGATTAACAAATTAATGGTTATTTAAATTAGAATAATGACCTTTGTTATCAGGGCGATAAAGCCTGTTTTAAAGCTTTATATTTTAAACAAGCTTCTGTTTATTTTTATGCGTGTTTAAAAGTATTTTTATTCTGGTTAAATACTTTGTTCTTTAGGTGCTTATACTATTTAGATTTTTATTTATAACATTAAATCGATATTTACGAATTTAAACCCAGCTAAGAGCTAGCGTCATTTCGTCATCACGTCACATATCTTCGAAATAAATACATTTCTAGACACATCTTTAAACCTAACTGACATATTATTACCAAAAGCCCTTCAAAACTATCAAAACATCCTTAAAAAGCAAAAAAATCCAGAGGCCAGTCACCCCTAAAGAAACCACAAACAGAACTGAACAGTTTCTCGAGAGAAAAAGGCAAATCGAAATCCTACGAAACAAAAGGTAATCTAAGATGGAATAAAAACAAAACAAAGTCCCTTTGCGCGAGATTTAAATTAATTAAGTACAAGCGCTTTCGAGTTGAATTTTCGCTAAGATTCTTTTATAGGAACTACACCCGCCTACCTCTCTCATAAGACTTACTGTGAGGAAAAAAGACGGCAATCTCTACTTTATACCAAGCTGTCTCGCTTCTACGACTAAATGTCTTATTTGAGAGTTATTGGTAGGTGGTCTCTTGGAATGTTGTATGCAGAGATTTTAAAGAAACTATTATGCACTTTGAAGTGTTTTCGACAGATTTTGACCTAGTTTTTATGCGCTTCTGTACTGGGGTAAGTTCAATATATTATGCTATCATTGATGACATGTAGCTACGGACTGAAAAATAAACTTTGGTGAACGAAATATATACATATAGATAACTGACAGTGCTGCTATCAAATACCTACCAAGAAAATAAAGATTGAAACCGATAAAACCATCTTAATACATTAAAGATGTAAAAGTTTGTTCTATTTCTAACTACACTTTAAAAGAATCTCTTTTATAAATTAGCACTAAAATCCTAGAAAAAGAAATTGAGCTATATTTCTATTTAGTCTTAAAACAAAGGCACTTTACTGCAGGTATAAGGGTGGGGTCACACTGTAACATTGTAGCGATTTAATGTTTACACGGAGAGCACGTAAAATGTTACGTACTCCATTTTATAGCCGCTTCCAGTTACGATAACGAAGATGGATGCCGTATTTTACTAGTTTCTGCTGTGAAATATTGTATTTTAGGATTTATTTATGAAATCGTATATTGATAGATTTGTCTTCTCAAGAAATAGGCAGAAAAATGTTTTTTTGGATCCAAAGGATAAAAACTGAACCATATGGATCCGCTGTTTGTCCGTCCGTCTGTCAGATTGTATCTCATGAACAAAGATAGCTTGACAGATAAAAAAAACACAATAGCTAGTAAATAAAATATTCTGACGAAATAAAACTGAAACTATTCTGCAGATATAGTAACAACTACTAAAAATAATGATCGACGTTTAACAACAGCTGGTATAGTCGTAAATTTGATAGGTAACTCTTTATTGCAATTTTCGTTAGTTGATTTTCATAAGTATTTCGTCAACTTTCCTAATACTTAAAAATCAGTAACTACTATCCTTCTTGATTATAAATCAAAAATTCTACCCCACCATCAACTTTCCGACCAATTTATAAACGTTTCCCTATTGTTTTATTTCGAAAGTGTTAAAATAAAGCTTCTTATACATCACGGGACTTGGGAACACAAATAAATACAAAGATTTTAAGTGTTTTCGAGTAACTCGGAGAAACGGTAAGTGAGGCTATAAATTGTGAGAAGAATTGTTGAAAAACATCGTTGGCTAGCGTTACAGGCTAATTTCTTTAGCCTATTTTTCCTCTTTCGTAAAATGTGTTGCGTATTTGTTTGTTACGTATTTGCATTAAGTGGATTTAGTATTACGTTTAAGGAGTCTAATTTGAACTAAGTTTTTGTATGTGTTATGTAGGTAGATAAACTGTTCATTATAAAAAATCATGCTACACTAAGATTTAAAAAAAATATATTATATAATACATAATCGTAGGTATATGTCGTAATGTTATACTATTTAAAATAAAATCAATTATTTTATCACAACTACAAATAAAAATGGAAGTTGTAATGTACAGTTAACACCAAAACAGTTAGGTATCATTAAAAAGTTAGCAGCGTTACCAATAGTTAGGACTTAAATATCCCGTCTAACATTGTCGGAAAACATCAAAACGTAATCCTAGATTAAGTTCAAAACCTTCTCAATTCATACCTAATCAAAAGAGTTACCACTTATAATATTGTATGACATAGACATGAACCTAAGACCTTCACAATAACCACTGTACCTAAGGCGCATTAACGTTTTCATTCCTACATTTCCTATTTCAACATAACTTAAAATAGAATTTAACAAAACATGACTTTAATATTACTATAAATCTAAGCTCGGTTAAATCCTGGCTTAGCGAATATTAAATATATTAAGCATCGGTTATTACGTACAGAATCGAGTTCTCGATATCGAATCGAGTTCTAGGAATCGATTCACAATCGGAATTGTAATAAATGCCCTAATAATTTTGATTTACTAATAAGCTTTTTCAATTGCTTATTTATTGCTCCGATTGTTATATTTACAAGGTTTGGTTTTTTTGTATAGTATTTTCATTACGTATATTTGCGAGTTTAATTAACATAATTTTGATTGATAAGTAGCACTTTTAATATGAAAGGGACAATCAAATATACGACATGTAAATGGAATGCCAAAATTTTACTACCTTTAATGATTTTTAAAAACAAATAAATTGACGAATTAGTCTTACATAAGAGACAATATGAGTGTCCCTAAGGTTTTCCAACGAAACTTTTCTTGCATAATCGCTTATAATATGTCTCTCTGTCGCTACTACACACATTAAAAAGACAGAGACAGCGTCAGTTTCAAACAAAGCCGAGCGAAAACCTACAATTCCAAAAACCAAAACATTTGACGACGTAATAATAAAATTAATATCACTTCGAAACGTCCGACATTCGAAAACGTTATTACCATTTTTATGAGTTTAATTTATCAAATTCAATATGAATTATGAATCGGATTTGTCGTGTATCGATTTAAATGATATTTAATATCGATACGCCCTCATGGGAAATCATTCGTTATTATAATAAATGGAATATATTACAGGAAAAATATTTTATTGTGGACATTTGCGTTCGTGATTGTACTTTCGCTGGCTCTAATTGGTTGGTGTAATTTTTTCGAATTTATTTATATTTGGTTTTTAAATTATTGTTTAAATTATATTTTTGAGTAATAGCGAGAGAAATATGGTACCTTATTCGCTACGATCTATCAATATGTAATAGAAGAATAGATAGAGACTTATAGAGAAGAGAAAAATCTAAAAATAATACGTAGAGAAACTGAAGGAAAAATACCGACAACATAAGGAGTAAAAGATATGCCACAGAGAAAGAGAAAGATGATAAATGATACACTGCCAAGTACCTAGCACTTAAATTATATGATGATGAGCTTTTTGACTAAAATTTAAATCTATTTTGAATACAGATTCTTACTAATTGCTTTTGTTTTGAAACGTTTGTTTCCACAACTCATTAATTTCCAAGTTTTGATTACTGTATTAATACATTCCTTTTTATTTGTTTTTAAAGAAATAAACAACCTGTATATCACCATTTCTCAGTCTTAATTCAGAGAGAAGTTTGTCAAGGCCGTCTCATACATTTTGTATGAGGCAGAAAAAGTCGCATAAAATAAAGTTTCTTAACGTTTCGAATTCCATTATCCTTTTCGGCCTATATCTAGCCTTTTTCCAGACCCATATTAAAAGTCTGTATCAATATATCTCAAAATTTCAATACATATTGCTGTATCCTTTTTGATGTGTCAAAATAGAATCTACAAGGAAAATAATGGCGTCACAGGAGGGATTTAGGTTTCCACAAAAAAGTCGTTTATTGGAAAAGTTTTTTAGCAAGGAATAATAGTTGCCAACGCTATGTGCGGCCATGAGACCAGCGGGACAAAAAAAAATATAATGATAATTAATACATTGCTTTTGAAGTAGAACTCTGGGATTTGTGGAAGCAAGATACAGCTACGTATTGTATAATTCGCCCTGTCGCTTGCACAATGGTTTAGGAGTTTCAAAAGTCAAAGATATTTTTACCCTTACTTTGAAACTGACCTATCGATATAGAAGGCCTATCTTAAACAAATAACATTCAGCAGAATCAAAAGTTTTTATTTCAAAAATCTTCGTTTTCCAAGCAATTCTAAAACGTTACAAGAATGACTCGTTGCACAAAATCGCTTAACACCTAATCTATATTTTAGTTATGCCGACTTCCTTTACCTTTCAAATTCTGTTTTATTTATCTACACAAAACTGTAACAGACAAACAAACGATCGTAACAAAAGCCCTAGTTTTGTACCAGCATCACCCGGTTACCTCTTCCTGCACATTTCACGAACGCTCAGTTAAAATGAAATTCTTCTTACATTTAATTACAGATAATTTCGTACGTAATTACATTTTAACAGCTCGCTATAAAATTAAATATTGTGAACGTGCTTATTTACAACGAATCTACTTTGAATTAATGGTCGCTTTAAGTAATTTTTGTTACTATTTAAAGTTTTTTGTTTGTCTTATGTTTTGGTATTTATTGCTAAAACAAGAATTACAGAATTAAAAATAATAAAACCAGCGTAAAGGCGTCTCTCTGCTGGCCTCTTCCCGTATAGGGTTTGAGCATTGATCACCACGCTAGCTCACTGTGGGTTGGCGATTTCAGATTCCAATATTTGGAATCCAGGTCCTTAGTATCTTAGAATAAAGAAAGTACCTACATATTTGAAAAAATCACACTTGTACATTACCTGTATCGGGATCGAACCTGCACCGCACGCAAAATCCAACTAAAATCCGTGTTCCTTTGTAATCGTAATTTGTAATGACTTTTCAGCAGCCTTTGTAGAAAAAAGAGAAAAATATTTGATCCATCGGCCACAATTTACAGAAATCCACCCTAAAAAATAACCACTTATTTTACCCAGATATTATCATCAGCTTCTATTTCCCGCTGTTTTAATGCCCACACGTGAAGTAAGAAAACATTCAAGCAACCTAACAACGTTGGGTAACTTCACGACGAGTATTCCCAACGGCCGCCATCTTTGGCCATCCCATATCCGCTTCCGGGCATTTGGCTAATCGTTTATTGTCAATGGAATCTTTTTTTGATATACTGTGTAGATTTTATTGTGTTTTCGTGGTCTATTTCGACTTGAATACGAGTTTGTTGCGCCATTAGTTCTTGGGAGTAGATCTGTGCTTCTTTTTATACTTTTTTTGTTTATATGTTTAGCTACTATTCTACTGAGGTTTTTCGTACATAATTTTACTTGTATTTGACAATGGAGATAATTAGGTACTTCTTTCGATCTTAAAGAAATTTTATTGGAATGGTGTAAAAAAGACGCGGTTTTAATTGGTGTATAGCGCTGTCAACTGCTGTCAACAAACTGCATTAATCTTACCTTAAGACCTAGCAGTAGGACCCCTGATTCTCATACTAATCATGAGAGAAATCTTATATCTACCCTTACCTCAAACTACATATGTTAGGATTGCTTTCCAGTCTAACAGAATTTAGATAAAAACTATCGAAAAATAAAAAGCAGACAAACAATATTCTCAACTCAAAAAAATACTAAGTCGTTTAGTGTAATGGGCTTTAAGCAAAAAAAATACGTTTGGAGTAAAAAATACATTCTCTACATTGGCTAAAACCAGAGTACCTGATGTTTTATTATAAACATGTTCGTGTAAAAGATTTTGTAGAAAACACTAGTAATATTGGGCGTATAAATCCAGATAAAGTTTACGAAATCTGTCTGGAAATTGTTAGTTTAACTTCTAATAGTAAATAAAATTAGCTAATATGCCAAAATTTTTGTTTCTTTTTAACTGATGATCAATTAATGTTACAGTGTTATTTTAGGTGTTTTAAAGGGATAACTTATTTCTTTGTTATCCGATGAAAAAAATACTAGATATTTTACCCAGGTTTTTGGTTTTTGATGGTTGATGTACCACCTGGTATGAGGGTTTTTAAACCGCCCCTAGGCCTCTGACTTTATTTAAATGCCCTTTTCGAAATCCTTAGGTGCTCTGGTTCATGACGATGTTTTTCGAAGTCTTTTCAATCTGATCATTTAATACGGATAATATTAGGAAAAAAATGGCGAACACAATTTTAAAAATTTTAAATTCTGTTTCTGTCACCTAGTTACCTAGAAGATATTGAGAATAACTCAGGTAAACAAATTGTAATATCCGAAATTATATTACCACTTTATAACATATATCTAATGTATATTCTCTATAGAATCTGTCCATTCCAAAATATAATATATTGTGTTGCTACACTACTGGATAACTGTCTACAGTCGAAACAGAACTACTAATCGCCGAACAACTTTCCCAAATATTCCCCCGTGTATAACTTGCACTGAACAGTTCACTATTGACTTCTAGTTCCTATAAATGTATAGTTTGAACTAGTATTTATACTTTAAAGACAAGCTTTTTCATTTTATTTAGCTACAAGAATAACCCTTCCTTGGCTTGTAATTAGCTTATGTGTTAATTCAATAAGGAAAATCCAAGTCAGCTGCATACCAAAATTCATCAAAATTGGTTCAGCGATTGTGTGCGGGAGCGACAAACATGCAAACACAAGCTTTCGTTTTCATAATGTTGTCTGTACTGTACTCGAAGTGGTCAATTGCAGCCTATGAGAGAGAGAGTGAGAAATATGAAGTGGGAATTCTTTGTCTAGCAAGGAAAGTTTTAATGATAATGTCCTGCGGTTTCAATCTCCGCATACGACATCAATGTATTCTTGTTTCAAGTTTGTAAGTTCTTTGTGTGTGTGTGTTTTATTAACCCCCGCATAAAGGAGTGGCATTTAAGTACCCCAGTTAACCAAATCAATACAGAGTTCAATTACCGTCAAACTGAAAGATTAAGTCAAAAACTTAGCGCGAAATGTTTGCCAGTTTAGCTGAAAACGTGAAACAGCAAAAGGGAGCGAAATGTTTAAACTACGTTTAACGAGAGTTTAATGTTGTACAGTCATGTGCAAAGATGTTTACTGAATTACATTTAAGAAAGTATTAAATGAGACTGGTTTTTTATAAAGGTAACAGTAAAAAAAAATTGTTGTGATTTATCTTTAAAGTTTAGTGATTTTAATTTATATGCTACGTGTAAGAAACCCGAGGGGTGCAGAGTGAGACTATTGAAAACTGAAGTATCTAGATAAGGCTGTTCCCCAGAAATGTTACAGTTTAAAAAAAAGCCTGATCCGCACTGTGTAAGGTGATCTTACTTTGATTTGTAAATGGTATTGTAGCGACATTCTTTTCATATGAATCAAGTCTAAAAACTAGTAACAAGTTAAATTAAAAACTAAGATAAATTTAATACTGTATTACAAAACATTATCAAGTATATATTATGCAAGAAAAACTATGTATTTATTTATTTAATATGCTTCTTAAGTTTATGTTTATATTAAACCGTTTTCCTCTCGACTGTACTACGAAAACTGGGAGTTTTGTGAAGCAGAATAGATTAAACCTTTATGAGATCTAAACTGGCTGTAAAAAGTAAACGAGACAATGTGCTGTCTTACACCCAGTCTCGAATAGTTTAGATAATGTTCAGTTTTACTGAAAAACTAACGGTTTTCACTTGAACGAATTTATTTTTTTGTAGTTCAGACAGAATTAAAGTTGTCAATGATGTCATGATATAACCGTTAATTGTGTGTATCACTTGTAACTTATATTTTGCAAGTATAGCCGATTGGATGAGGACGCGACAGTAATTCGCGGGTTGATTTCCCGCTGAAGACAAGAATTTGAGTGATCCATGAAAATTCTGAGTATGAGTGGCTTTGTGCTTGTGACTTGAATGTTTTATCGAAACCACACAATCTTTTGTAAAAACAAATTAAATATCATTGAATTTAATATAATTTATTTGAGTTTGTTATCATTTGACGAATAAAAGGCAGGTTTTCAAACACTTTTTTAAGCAAATTTCTTCAAAAGATCTTCGTGCTATAAGTAAACCCAGGAAATGCAGACCATCCGCATATGCGGTGCTATGAAAGAATCCATTGTTAACACAGCCTTAGCTAATACGATTTGTTTAAGCTCATTATACGAGGAGTTATAGACGTAACATGCTTGTAAATGCAGTATAAATAGTTTCAACGTTTATAAATTTATTAATTTTCGACTGATTTCTAAGTCCAAGTCCTGTTGCGCTAGCGATTCTATCTACGGGTTTTTATATATGAAGGTGTCGGTTCGATCCCAAATGCATTCAAGTACCAATGTGACGTTTATAATGTTTTATGTACTTTCGTATCGTGAGATAAAACACTTTTACAAGTAACTCAGTTTCCCGGTAAATTCTGTACCCGCTTTACATTCGAGTGATTCTGTTACTCCAATAAAACATTTAAATGGATAAACACAGTATTATGTCAAAACCACCCAAAATTGTTCCAAAAAAAACAAATAAAAAATGACCAATCTCACATCCAATTAACTAAACTCAACCACTCCACTTCTACTCTTCAATGTGGCCCTGTCAAATCATTAAGACAACCCTCAAAAAATCCAAGATTCGAGATTCAAAATCCGTTTTCTAACCGTCACCCTGCCATCAACTTTGCTTATACGGGGACAATTTGAAGTCTACTCAACCGTCCCTTATTTGAGTGCTTTAATTTAATTATATCCTACGTTTTCTAAGTTATTTACATGGAAGATTTCATGCTGAAACGTCTTAACTTTTTGGAGGTTATGTTTTAAGTAGAGTTCCTTTTTAAATGTGTGTTCATAGAGTGCTTGTCATTTTCTTTCTGAAGGTTAGACAATGCTGTGAGGCATATCGAAAAGAGAACTTCAAATGTATGAATTGACATTATATTTTTATTAAGACGTGACTTTTGCAATTGAATACATTAAATTGATACGGTTAGTGTTACCGCTTGGTTAATGTAATTGTAATTTGTCTTCGGTTTTATGATTCTTTGGATACGTCCAATTATACAAGAGAATCAATTTCTGGAAAAGGAGACTTTATCGGTAAGACATATTAGCGCAAATATAGGAAACTTCATTGCTCGAAATGTATTCCGAGCTGTGAAGACAAAACAATATTGATTAGGTTTATTGTTAATCTCTTAAAAAGAATCAGATGATGATGACATTTCATAATGTAGTCAAATTTTGTTCATAATAAATCACTATTAAACCTCCAATGACAGTTGTCTATCCACTTTTAATCACAAGATAATTCATTCTAAATGGCAACACTCAGTATAGAGTTGCCAGTATTTAAAACCAAAACTGCAATATTAAGAGCGGTGCTTCGTTCGATGTCACTTAGGACTTGTGACCCTATAAGGCAAATGACCGCGGGTATCGGCATACGATGTCAATTTGTTGCTTTCAATGCAAATCAAGTTCTATTCAAAACATAATGCCTTAATAGTTTATAATTCATTTATAGAGCCGACAACGTTATTTATGGTCTATCGTCGAATTTAAAAAATATATAATCTATAGTTTTTAGATTACTGTCGTAAATAAACGATTCTAAATTTGAATTTGATTTAAATGGAATTTTATATGTGATGAAGATGTTTTTTCATGTGATTGGCCGAAAATGGAATTTATTCTTTTTTGACTTTATGTGTGTATTTTTATTCCATCATAACTTCTGATCGAATGAATCGATTCTGAAGGGTGAGGTATCTGTGTATCAGTAGTAATATTCACTATCCTCCATCTTTAAACACTATAGTTTTCGCGGTCCCTTGATGATCATTTATCATAATAATAATTGTAAAAGAATTGCTTACGTGCTGTACTTTCCTTGCCTTGTTTCTTCTAAACACCTAGAGCTATGTTGATACGGAGTGCTAACTCTGTTTTTTGTGTGTTCAAAACTTACTTTGTAGCTTTGAATTTAAATTGATTTATATATATCAATGCAATACAATAATACAGTCATAGATGATACATGTAGCATTCCAAGTTCCGAGAGAGAAGTCAAGTTTTTAATTATCTACTTATTACATCATTCTTTGGATCAAGAAAAAATAAATCTACGTTCTTATTACCATCACAACTTGAATACAAAAGAATGTAATGAGACATAATGAACGTAATTATAAAAGTTATTATTCCACGGACTAATTGTCCTGATTGTGGATATATGTCAAGGACTATTCAATTGTAATATGACAAGAATTAAAGATGAAGATTTATTTTGTTGTTAGAGGTAATGTAAACCTTAAACTATAGCCCACGGCTGGGGAAATGCTTCTGTTAACGAAACCTCCTTTTCAAAGTGAAACCTCCTTCAAGATCCTTAGTGAAACCTCTTTCGAACCTGGGATTTGACAAGCAGTCCGCTATAAAAGACGGAGCGCTCTTAGCAACGCGCTCTCTCCGGTGTCAGCTGGCTTCGCTGGAACATCTCCGTGACCTTCGTTGTATTTATTCAGCATAGCAGCCATATTGTTATTTCGATAATTGCCATTCATATTCCTTTGCAGTAATTAGAGTTTGATGTATTAACTTCAAGTTATCTTTGTAACGATTGGGTTTAATTATTTGTGACGTAACCGTGCTTTCTTTTTAAAAACCTGTCCTCACTTCTGGTTTCTAAGACTTCAGTATTAGAGAGGACTTCGAAAATGGACTTCTTTGAAGTATAATGATGTGGGGTCTTATAATATATTTTTTTTCTATAACATAACTATGGTACATGGTGATAAAACCCGCAGTGAGCTAGCCGGTGATCAATGATACAAGCGAAAAGTTAATTTATTTCAACATAGTGCTAATGCATAGTGAAAATATTTTGCGGCAATATTTAGAAGTTTTAAGTCTCTCTATAAGGAAACTAGATAACCTAGGAACGAAAGAGAATTTGACAATTAAAAACAAATATCGATGAAAAAACACGTAGCACAGATTTTAACAAATGACTTACTATCAAGTTCCTTAACCCCTGAGTTTGGACAAGCGCCAATATTATTAAATAGTTAAAAAATATAGTTCTCTCTCAATGGAAACACGTATATATACGATTGCTCTATGAATGTTATAACGTTGTTAAAAAAGAAGCATTTACTTTAAATAGTGAATTTTTATAATTCCCTTCTTCTTCCTTTGGCTCTGCCCGCAATATCAGTAGTCTATATCGTAGGTATTTATCGATTCGAACTTTTTAATTTAAATGTTAAGTAAAGCTACCAATATTTAACTAACTAACCTACTCAATCAACACAATAAAGATACTTTAGCATTGACTAATAAACAAGACTTGTTTTCGCATTTATTGGTATAGATTTATCCGTCCCGTAATTTCTTCAACTTAAATACATGTTCTCCATTACCAAAACCACTTTAAAACTAAAAAATAACCAAGAATACACTCAAGACTTTCTGGAATCCATTTTAAAAACTTGCAACACCTTAGGCTTGTGTTGCCACGCCTAATCTTTGCCAGGATTACCACTGCCTAAATAAATCAGCTGGTTATCGGCCCACGCAAATTGTCCTAAGTAAGATTAAACACGAAGGGAACATGATTACATTCTTTCTAACCTTGGAACCCAAGAGATTTATGCCAAAGGTCCTACTTTACAAAGTTGTGTACGACGTATTCTAACCAAAAAGTTCTTCATTGATTTTCTGGATGTATGTTGATTAGTATGCCACTTGAAAATTAAAAAAAAAATGTTTGACCGATTGGTGACAGATGACACGAGTTAAACGTCAAAATGTACTTTCATATTCTAGTTTACAAAAATAAAACCAATTTTATGAAGAACTTTTAAACCTTTATGAGATCTCATAAAGAGAATGCGTAAACACAAATAAGAAAAGTCAACATCAACATTTTATGCAAAATCAAACAAAACCTTTTCAAACACTTGAGTCTGAAAGTGATACTAGGCTGAATACTTCTAAAGGCTAAAAGGATCGAATCAGTCCAGTCTAGACTCAATGGTAGTTATTATAGAACTTCGCACCAACTTTTTAATGAATAGTTTTTTCTAGAAACGAGACGGTATTCTTTCATTGTCCCTTCTTAAGAAGGTTCTTAGCTCTTTCATTGGATTTTGATAACGGTTTTTGTGATTCCAATTTGAATTATTATCTTCATTTTTCGGTCGTTGAAAATTTTTCTTCAGAATAATTGGTCTATGTCTAAGTTTCCTTAAAGACTGGCATTTTGTGAAAGTGAGACACCGCTATGCGCATTGTAGTTTCCCCTCTCCCTTCCACAATACTTCGTAGTATGTTCACATGTTATTTTTTTCCTTTGTTAGTCACGGAGTGATTAATATTCAAGGCGTGTTTCGAACAAAAACTGCTATACTGTACCTAGATAGTGTAGGCACCTTGCCTAATTAGTTTAGCGTCTATATTGGTAAACTTTTCATGAATACATTACACTATAATTCCATTAAAATATTTCCGAAAAGTTATACTATTTTGCACATTCTCATAAATATGAAGTTTCCCCGCAAAATTCGTATTAAACCTACACTGTATTGCTTCCATTACAATTTCAAATCACTTTAATTCGCTAATAACAAAGTTATTGACCATAAACGTAGTCTATGAATGAATCTGTTTATTTCAAACAATGTTACTGAATGAAGCAATCATGGCAGTCATCAGACGTCCAATAACATTGTACTAGCTATTTCAAAGCTATCATAAAACATTTGTGGTTAACCGAACGATTTTCTCTAATTCCGTTTTAATTTCAATAAAAACACGCAGAGCGCCTTTTTTAACAAAATGGCTTCCACCTGTTACAACCAAATTATATGCTTCGGGTTCGAAATTCGAAACAGAAAAAAAACTCGGGTTCGGGCATAGAGTGTGCCAATAGCTAGTCATATGATTCTGTTTTTAAATAATTTAGCGGTTTGTTGACTTTCGTGTTCTTTTTGTTTGTTTCCAAAAAGGTGTTATGCTCACGGGTAATAGGATTAAAATAATGGATTTTTGTGTTGCAAACTAAGTTTTACTTTGCTTTGTATTTCGTAGTAACTTTACAAATATTTTGTCTACCAACAATACGCTAATTAACCAAAGACTCGCTCAGACAGTTATGAGGTAAGTCTAAAACAAAAACAGATTTTTAGTGTAAAAACTAACCAACCAACCGCAATAATTTGATTACTCATAGCGTTTCGAATTAACTATAAAAACCTCATTTAAAAATGGCGTATTTTAATTTGTTTGTACGTACGGAATACGAAGCCAGTGGTCCAATGTGTTTACATTTTTAAGCTTCGTTTGGTTTGGTCTTTTGCCGAGTTGTCAGTGTTGCCACCATGCAGTATCCCCGGATACTGTGTTTTTTGCCCAACCTTTAAGTGCAAGCCAAACATTGGCTGTATGTGTTTTCACAAGCACGAACTTTTTTTTACACCAATTTCGAATTTGGAGACAATTTTGCTGTCACATTGCCGCCATATGGTCGCTTAAGTTGAAGTAATGATGGCAAATTTTGGCAAGAATTTTCGGAAATATGGCTCAAAAGAAATAGTCAATTAGACCTTTATTTATGATATTTACTTCGGCTAATTGTAATTGCCTTGTGTGATCGGCGTCAAAAAAGTTGCCACTTGATTTCAAGTAGCAGTAAAAACTAAAATGATGACAATTTCCTTATAAAAATATAAATGGTTCTTGGTTTTTGTTACATAAAGAAATAACTGTACAATTATTTTTGCCTATTACAAGAAATTCTAATTTGATACAGATGACGCAAAACGGCGATAAAAACAGAGAAAACTTATCCCCACTGGGCAGAATGGCGGTTTATGTGGACAAAAACGAATTGACTTTTTTACTAAGGCCTGTAATGGTGGTAATCGTGCACCTTATTCATTTCGCCTCAATCGATGTTCTTTGTTGCTAAATTGAGGTTTTCCACGACCTTGTGACATTAAAAAAATGCTTTAGAATAAAGTAGATTACTTTTCCTTTGAAGTTTTAAGTGTCTGTTCCGAAACTTGAAGCTATTTGGATTTGTAATTAAAATTGGAAACTTTTTACATCGTGTCTGTTTCAACTTTCACGGAATCTTTTCTTTTAGTGTTGTAACAATTTGATACATTGTTTCGTATTTAATTAAATGATTATGAAGCCGATTGTTTAGACAATCTAAGTATCATGACCGGACGTTGTTTGTTTCATCAACAATTGTATTTACAAAACAATTTGAGTTGATTGTTGTGGAACAAAAAAATGTTGACGGACAAAATCCCGCTTCAATCAATTGCTAACCTAAATACTTAATTATCGTTAGCTGAACTAAGAATAACGGAAAATAATGTTAGTCACGTTTTTATCTCATTAATGGCTGAGAGCTATTTATCTCTTGTCTCCTATGTGACCATTAATATATGTCAAAACGGAGTTTGTCGTCGTTTCTCTTGGGACTTTAGTATTTCGTTTTGTCCACAACGTTTCGATTTCGAAACACTGTGCATTGTCTTTTTGTGTGCCTTTTGAGGGATTTCGGGATTATGACGTTTTGTTTTGTTGGTGATAATGAATGTTTGTTAATTGTTTATTAAATTGATTTGTTCTTGTTGCAGGTATGTGGAGGTTTAACTTGGCTGTTCTCAGAAAGAAAAATGTCTGTAAGTTTTATTACAAATATATATTGAAGATTAAGTTACGTAGATAAATGAGTAAAGTTAGTAATTTGCTAAATTGCTTGACTTTTTTGGGTAGTTTTTTTTATTGTTGACGGTCTAGATATTACATCTAATAGTTTCTGTTATATATGAACATGAAATCAAATTACACATCATCAAACAAGCTTAATATTTCGACAAACGTGTATAATTATTGCGTGGGCATTAATATTAAGAGGCGTGAATAATGAGACATCTAAATATAAATCCTTAGTAAACTGGTTATGGCCTAGGGGTAGTAATTAAAGCAATGAAGTCTTTATACAAGTACGTAGGTTTGGGTCCGTTACGGTCACTTTTATCTACTATTAAGATCTATTTCGAACCCACACTTGAAACCGGATTGTTTTATTTTAACTTGCATTGCGCTTGCGCAGACTACTTTCTTGAGTAATACCGTCGCTGTTGGGGAAAAGAGATGTCGCTATTCACTGTGTAAAGCGCTATCCTGCTTACACAGATGCAAGCCATTCTTTTATTTTGAAGTAACGGTAGGTCTGCAAGTTTCATGCGTATTTTAAGTATTCATATAAGTGTTTTATCTATCTATCTTTTTGAAAACAGGTTGTTTAAAAGCAAAAAAGCTATAAACTCAAAGTTCTCGACAAAAGTTTTAATAATGTGAAAAAGGAATCTATTTTGTAAAGTTATTTAACTGAAATATAATAACATACATATTTGTTATGTTTGCAGGCAAACAGACAAATTTATCAGATTTTCAAAATTTTACAACTTAAATTTTTACTATCTTTATCACACATAGTTTCGTGATTTAACGGAATGAAATGTGATTTTAATCGAATGCAAAAAGAAGTAGGTTCAATTCGTCCGGTAGGTTTTCGTATGTTTAAAAGATATCTATTATAACTAGTAGTAGACCAAAAAAAAAGGCGCTTAAGAAACGTTCAATTACAGTTCTAGTGCATGTAATTGTGCGATTCAAAAGTAACTGGATTTCTATTCCTACTTTCAACCAGTAAAAACGAAATGGTGATTAATTACATAACATGCATAAAATTTGATAAACGTATCCAAAGTTAATTACCAAACGAATTTAAATAAAAATCCAATAACAACTTTGGCGGGCGCAAAAAAACTTTACACGAGAAAAAACCTTTCATTCTGTCTTGAACAACAATAGATAAACTATAAATCTGTAATTAAAACATTTTAATGTTTTAATACGATGAGTAGATGCAAATTAAAACATACGTAGGCCCGCACACGGCCGTTCGTGGCGCGGAATTTAAAATATTGCGATCTGCATACTCTGAGATGCGCCCTGAATATATGACTGGCATTGAAGTATTAGATAATATGATAGTTGATAGTTGGTAACAAAAAAAAATAACTGTGGAATATATTGTATTTAGGCATCTGTTAACAGTACTGCTAAAATTTGAGCTGCTTTTAGTGTCTAACTAATCTGTCCGTCAAGATTGTAAGAGCATGGGTAAAAGACCGACTTTTTTGGGTTTCCACAAGGTTATGTGTTACTTATTTTTAGATTTCTGAATTTCTGTTTTATGTAGATTTTTGCCTGTCCGCGTTTTAAATCTATCTGAAACTGCAATGTGATTAAACACTGGTCAGGAGCGAGTCGGAATATAAACACTCGACTTCTGCATAAATAGCTAACAAATTTTTCATGTTATGAATATAATATGACCTTATAAACCGCTTAACCTCCATTTTAATTTCTTGCTAAAATATATTATCTGTAAAAAAATTCTACCTTCTATAGGTTTTACGAAACAAAGGAATAATAACATAAAAGTTTTACAAGTTAATTCTCTTGTAATACACGCTATAACGACTATAGTTAAATGCGAGGGGCAGAAAACCTGAGCTATCTTTAATCTCAACCTCTTAACTTTTAACGTGGTTTATCTTTATCTATACGTGGGGTCCGAGTGACCATCTGCTGTCCTTGTTAGGGTTTTGACTGGATAGCTAACTGATATAGAACACCACGCAAAAGTCACTGTGCGTGACGAGTCGCGGGTTCGATCCCCGCATAGGACAAGTGTTTGTTTGATCTACCAATGCTTTTTGTGTGTCTTGGTGTGCATGTGACTTGTATGTTTTTGAAACTAACATTTTTGTATCCAACTGTTGAGCAAAGACGTTTCTCCACATACAAAAAGAACCCAAAGGCCCCAATACTGGGCAAAGGCTATATATATATTATTTTCCTGTAGTGTAAAAAATCTTCAATAAACTACTAACACCGAAAACTTAAAACTAAACTCTAAACGAAAAGCTACAAAAACCAATTCCCAACAAAAACGAACATAAATCACACTAACTTAAACACTTTGAGCCAGTGCAAGCTAAGCTACGTGAAGAGCGATAAAATATAGCGTCATTAAACACAGGAATCGTCTATCTATGCACAATGGCGGCCAGGTGTCACCCACAACCAACTGAATCTATCATACCGCTATCAACCGCTCCCATTGCTAGGAAAAAGAAAAAAAAATAAGTGTTTGCATACTTACGCGTTGAGGTTCCGTAGATAATAGAAGATTTTAAATAAAAATGTTATGAAAAAAATATGACCTAATAATGTGATGTTTTTTTTAAGAACGCCTTTTTGACGGATATGATGACAGTTTGCGTTTTAAATTTAGAACTGAACAGCTTAAGGAAATAAGATTTTTTAATTTTCATTTATTGGCATAAGTATTTTAAATTTTTAAAAACGTTTTTGAATGAAAAACAATACGTCATATGTCTAGCTTATAAGTTCGGTTTTGCAGTTAGTGACAAAATCCAGGACTGTTTTTTTATATTCATAATTTGAACAGTTCTTAATGTAGTAGGTACTTCTAGTTTGTTTTTTGAAATAACTACAAGGAAAAAAAACATATTAAAATAACTATTAACAATGAAATGACTAATATTATAAACAGTAATAAACTTAGTATTCTCAACGCAGTAGGTCTGTTAAGTTATTGTATTCCTGATTTATACATTTAAAATATAAAATTCAAGGTCATAATTATTCGCCATGACACTTTGACTTGTGATCGTTTTGTTAAATATACTTAAAGTGACATTATTATTTGTAACGTGCTATGTACTTGCATATTTAGTGTCTAAATATTTAAATATAAATACGTTCTTTATGTATTGTATGTTAATATTTTGTGGACAGAATTCATGAATAAGAGTACCTTTGAATAAGTAGTTTTGGGCGTTTGAAAAAGATACTATTAAATACTGGAATAATAATTACACTCAAACTGTTAGATGTCGACTTTAAAATTGGACTTTTTTAAAGATTAGAGCTCACTTTTTAATGAATATTTTTATAATCTGGTTTACTGATTATTACACCAAAATCCTTGCGCTCAAAAACGACCAGAAAACAAGTATTAAAAAATGTAGATTTTTTTTCAACTTCCGCAAAATTTATTTTCATTCTTCCCCTAAATTCCCCTCATATCGCTCCAGGCAAATAGCAATAAAAAGCATTAAGTTTACAGAAATACCCACACTTTAGAGACTTAAGGGTTTCTTATTTCTTATGCGGAACCCTAAGAATCCCTCCTGGTCTATAACAGATAAGATGTAAATTACTCGGGGAGGGCGTTTAAACGAATTTACTGAAGCTCTCTTCAACAAAATTGATGTTTTTTGAAGTATTATCGGAGATCGTTCAGGTGATTTACCTATCTGTTAGATGTAGCTAAAATAACCTTTAGTTGTCAACGATGCGATATAGAACGATTAATTTCTTAATTTCGTTCTGATTTGGAAAAAGTTAAATTTTCTATCAAAACTTTTGTTTTATGTGAATGCACAGAATAATTTTGTTTTCTAGACAAAAATGGGGTTGCTATTTTATTTGTGATGGCAACTTTATTAAACAAATTGACATTACACAAAATATCCCAAATTCCTTGTGTTTATATACATGTGCTTATTTGTAAATTTAAACGATTGTAGTATGATAATTTGTATTTTTTTACCAATAATATTAAAAGTCTATGACAAAACATGCATGATTGAACGACTTTTTAATGATATTGGTATTCAGTCTTTTTACTATTTTCTTTTTTGGTGTTAGTAATATTACCTTAATCAATATTAAAAGAATACGGGACAAAAATCAGGACCTTTTTTGAAGTAAGTCATAAGTATTAAAGAAAGTCTCTTTAACATATATTTCAAACTAGCTTGCCCGCGGCTTCGCCCGCGTCGAGGTCGGTTATATCGCGTTTCCAAGAGAACTCTTCAAAAGTCCGGGATAAAAACTCCTATGTTCTTTCTCCAGGTCAACTCTATCTCTGTACCAAATTTCATTAAAATCAGTTCAGACAGAGTTACTTTCGCATTTATAATATTAGGAGGGATAAAGGTTTAGATCAGCTCCACAAGCAACACTTCGACACAATCGACAATAGTCCCTTTGTTCGCTATCGATCGCACAGTGGGACACATTGTGCCGAGGGTGGACAAAATGGACATTTGTGAACGATGACATTATTTTATATAGATAGAATTAATATATGGTTTAATGTACTATGACATAGATTTTACTATTTATTTTGTTTTGCGCACTTCTCTATATAGGATATCTTTGCCCAGAAGTGAGACATTTTTAGACGAGTATTTTTGTTGTTCAATTGCAATTACATTAACTTAAAATGTCCAATATTACTCGTAAATTATGATTAATACTCATTTTTAAGACTTCTATGACTTATTAAAGACCTTAAAGTGATTTGATAATGGAGAAAATCTAGTAATGATTTTTATTCTAAAATACCTACTCAGTCATGCAAAATAGTTGAATGGAATAATCTTGATACTTGACAATAAAAATCAAACAATACCTTCTTACTGATATTTATAACTCAATTTCTATCAAATCTCGTAACAATACCTGCTTATTAACCTCATTGCTACGTTTACATCAAATAACTATAATTGTAAACGATCAACATGCATTACTGTATTATAATTACCAATACTATACCTACAAATTTGTGTAAATTACGTGCTCTCTAATTTGGCCACTGTCTGATATCCATTATTGACTCATGTTTCAATAATCTAATCGCTTTGATGTTTAGGATGATCGATCGTTATGGTTAAGCTGCTGTGGTTTCGGTTTGTAAATTGATAGGTGGGCATTAAGGATCTATAATGTCTTGTGTTTAATTGTATATAAGGTGTGTAAGAAACTTGCAACAAGGAATAGAAATATGTATAGCTAGTTATAAAGAGACGGTTCCTAATAATGACGGTTCCAAATATTTTAATGAGTACCTAAACCAATAATACCGTTACATAGCTTTATTTTTGAATTTATAAGAAGCTTTCTTTAAAACATATCAGTTTGTAGTTGATAAGAGGTCTGTAGAATATAATAATATTATTTTCAGCAATAAACTTGCATTTTAGAAGCAATTATAGCAAAACTAAGTGGCCAAAAATTTTCAACAAGAAATTCGACGAATAACTTGTTATAAAAACAAACGAAACCCATGGAACTGATTTTAAAATTTTGACTCATTCTTTGTCATAGGAAGGTCTAAACGGGCGTAGTCACAGGCGATACCTAGTACATAATTAAACCTTTCCGTGTTAGAAAATATGTTAAGTGTTGGCAGTAATTCGACGTATGACACAGTCGTTAAACATTTAAAGCCTTTTGGTGTTAACTACTGAAGAATAATACCCTATTACCAAGAAAATGGCGGACCTTATAGACTTTTACGGCATTTAATTTATAAATGCCACTGGATGATGTCCTTTACTTTAATCGTCATTACTCTAGACATATATACAAAGCAAAATGAAAAATCAAATAGATTTTATTTGAAGTAGGACGTTTTTTTGGCAAATTGTAATAATGACTCAAGTTCCTTTGGCTGGTTCCATGTGGCCAATCATAGTTCATCGTGGAAGGATTTGAGGAAGGCTTTTTGCCAAGCTGTAGGACACAGAGTCCTAAATAAAAAGGTGCTTTGTTGAATTGCTATGCATTGGCACGCATCGACTAAATGTGAGACGTTCAGGTTTAGTCAGTAAGACTCTGACAAAATCCATAGCGATTGCCACAAAAACAAAAAATAAAGAGTGATCATCAAAATGGTAAATACATCAACAAAATATTTTCGCTTTTGCGGCCTTATTTTGAGGTCAAACCATGTTGCAGACTCAGGTTAGCTACCTAAGGCACTCTAACTAAATTACTTTGGCTACTCCCTACGAAATTTATTTGGAAACTTCTGCGTTACACGGTGAATGATTAAACAAGTGAACAAGTTACGTTAATAAAACTGCTCGTTCTGAATTGTTCGAGTTTGCCGAGAAAGTTTCTTAAGAATTTTCAGCTTAATAGATAAAATAAACGTTACATATAAGCGTTTATCGTTAATGTTCGCAGTTATAGTTGTAAACGAAAAATTAAGAGAAAATTGCTGCTTGGATAGAGTTAAGTGCAGTTTGGGATAGTTGATTGAATTACAAAGCTGCAAGAATAATTGTTTGTGAGATCTGAAGTAATGTTGTTCTCATTTTTTTGTCTGCGTTTTACCTTTATGCTGAATATACCCCCAAAAATTCTCAAAAGTCAATAAACGACAAGCGGGGAGGGTAAGTCTAAATATATGTGTGGGTGCTACCAGCGCACTGTGGGTGCAAACAGCCGATAGCGCGGACAAAAAGATTCCACCGCATTGTGGCCGCGACACAATGGCACGCCGCGAGAAACGAGAACTTGTAATTACTATTTTCCTACGGGCGCCTATTCAGGAGGTTTATATTTCAGAAAAATGGAATATACGTGAGGCGAGCACTCTTCTTTGTTGGACCGACTCATATCTTCCGAACACATCACTACCGGATGCACGAATAACCTGGCTATACGCTAATCTCACTTACGTGCCCTGTCTCGCATTTTATTGTTAATCCCCACACAAATTTAGAAACATTAAATGCAGAAACATACGAAACAACCGGCTACAATACTTATGTGACATTTACTGCCTAATTAAGCAAACTTAACGATCTGTCTGACAAATAACTTTAATGTTGTCAACTCATAACATTTTGTTAAACAAATATTCTTTGATTTCCAGATATGTAAATCATTATTTATTAACGAATGAAACTAGATTTATAAGATAAAGACATTAAATTATATAACCCCCGCTCGTAAGATCTTAAGCAATCGAAATCTTCTCGGACGCCATGTGATTACTGAAATTGCTAGGTATAAGCTATTAGCATCGTACATAATGGTCATTGGCTCGTGTAATCTCATAAAGGGATCGACCACAAATGTAGTCTGCGAGCCCCTCAATATTTACTACAATAAAGTGTTCTTCAAAGAGCAAATGACAGGAATGAGCCGATGTTAGGAGCGAGTGAGAGCCAAGTCAGGCTATTTACCTCGATGGCACATCTGTAATTACTGTACAGCGTATACGAGAGTTAAAATATCCCGTCGTTTTACTTGGAATTTTGTCCGCGCGCTCCCGCCGTAAGTGCCACCGGGCGACGGACGATTATCAACTGTATTCACTTTAATGAACCGCGGCCGCGCTCGCCTCCCGTTAAGAAACTTTTCATAGTTACACTAACTAGTTCCAAGAGAAAATTAAATACAAAGCGTTGAAGCGAAACCTTTGAGATTTCCAACGACCTTTTGTCTCTATGAATGGGTGAGGTCAGTATTGTGGGCCTACTGGGGCACAAAAAACGTCGGCGAGTCCGCTTATACGAGTAAAGTTTCGAGAGAACTCCTTAGTGGCATTTAAGTGTCAGTCAACTGGTGTTTATGCCGTTTCGCGTTTGGAGGAGTGCGACCGGCCCGAGGCGGACTGGTTTCAACCGAAGCCGGTTGGACAAAGTGTAGCGACTTAGTAAGTCGGTATGGATACTCCTTTGTGGGCGCATTCCGATAGATACGGGCCCGCCACACTGAAATGTGGATAATGAAGAGCGCTTATTGTGATTTGTGTGGCATCCGAGTTGGGAACTAGATATGCAGCGCGGACTACTATCATGAGATCGCTAGATTTATACTCTCATACACGTCTTTAGCGGTGACGTCGATAAATAACTCTAAATTGCATTTAAAACAAAACATTACATTAAAAACATGGCGAAAGTATATCTGGACGTTTTTATCGTTTTGTGATGGTAGTGTGGAATGGGTCTCAAGTTATACGTGGTTTAAAAACCGGGTAGACGCGATGCCGGGCCCAAATTCGGCAGTTTTACGACCTCCATATTGGGTTATTTATACCGGGAGTCTTATTTAATAACGTTATCTGAATCGGTGTGTCGTTAAATCCATTATTGCTTGTCTTACCTGTATATTGTGGATGTTTTAAAAGATATATATACCGTGGATTTTGTTTTATATTTATCTTAAAGTGGTTTAATCGTTTAATATGCGTTGTTGGACATTTGAAGAATTTTGTTTTAATACTTAGTTTTAATTGATGGTGGTCTGATTAATGGAGATTTAAGATAATTATGTAAGTATTTATTGTATTGAAGTCGAAGTAGATAAATCAGTGTTGAATAAAATAAATCTATTTTTATCTATGTACCTATATTATAAAATGGTCTTAGAATTCCGCGTGTGTACGTGGGTTAAACATCAGAACTTTAAGCTGCCATCAAATCTTACGCCATCTCTCTCGCTTATAAACAATTTTTATTTCTCTTACTTTATTCAATCCTTGCTTTACACCAATCTTTATTTGTTTTTATATCAACAACATAAACATCATCTGTAAAAAAATAACTATCTAGCTATTACGGTTTGAGATAAACCCTGGTGACATATAGACTGACAATGATAAACTAATCATTGTCTATATTAACTATTGAACTCATACAAGCAAATAACAAGATATACAAAACTTGTCAGCTTGTAAAGACATCTTCAGATAAGATTGTCTGCCGCCCCAAATATTCGTGTTCAATCAAAGCAGTCTCTACACAATATATATAAATAAGTCTGTCGGTACCACATAACGTCATAATATGCTATATCCTGCGCCGACTTCCTTGTGTCGTAATACAATTTACTGTAATCACATTAGTTTGTAATGACATCACACTGATCCGTTTAGTTTTACTTGTCTTTGTACGGTACTTTTGGTGTCAGGTTTACACTGTCCGTTTTAAGAAGAACCTTTTGACAACTCTTGAAGCTTAGTAAATTTCTCGCCTCGCTGAGGCTGGCACACCATCGTTAAAATTGGCACGAGAATGGGGAAGCCTTTGCCCATATGCCCAGCGGTGGGAGGACAAAGGCTGTGGATAATGATAATGAAATTTCCGAATGAAATCAGAAATATATTGCTTGTCAGATTTTCGTCAATTTTACAACGTGTCAAATGATTCTTCCTGTAACGGCCAGGGAATAGGCTAGGAATAAAATAGCTAATTCCTCATCTGCTATAAATATATAAATTGTTAACAATAATTGTTTATTATTGGACACTTGAATTGTGTGACAAAGAAACAGATGAATGATGTCCGTAATATGAACTTATATTCACAAGAGTTTCTAATGGCACCTTGGTTAGAAATGAAAATTGTCTATACATAATCTATTTAATTGTCTTAGACTAGACACTAAATTATATTGACAATAGATGCAGTATATTGTCGATATTATTAGTTCTGCATGTAGCTGTATTCTCGTAATATTGGCATATATATATTCATCTTTACTTGTGGGCCTGCAACAATCGCTTTAAACGTGCAAACTTAAAATTAAGAGTCTTATCATGTTTACTCCATAAACCACAACAGTGAAAATAATATGACAAAAATAAAATATGAATAAAATAAGTTACATTTCCGAAGCAAAGTTATGAAAATCGGAGCTTGAAAAATGATTTTCGGAACATGAAAAAAGAAGTAAAAAAGTCCTTTTTTAAACAAAGTGTTTTTTTTATAAGATTGCTGGCAAAAAATATACTCTTCCCGATTTTAAACCATGAAACACAGACTGCCATACATTTTCGTTTCAGTTAAGAAGGATCTATTCAACCCATCTTTTTAGGTCAAGCGCCTCACAAATTCCATACAAAACGTATATTTTTAAAAGAATGTTAGTCATGCTGAAAATATTTCGAGAGCGTATCGTTCTTATGATCTTAAAAAACATTGCCACTTTGCATTGTAATGCAAAATAACGTCAACTTATCGTATATCTATGATAATATCCTTGCAGAAGTTTTATCAGGGATCTAAAACGGCATTTATCTTATGAAATGAGGGCAAATCTTTTGAACATATAGGTTCAATGAACGACAGAACGGCACCCATGTTTTAAAACCTACTTTTGTTTTTTTGCTATCTTATATTTTATCTTAAAAGTAAAACTAAGGAAAACTTGCAATATATGTACTTAACAACTAATAAACACTCACAAATATTTCATTATTGATAAAATACACCTAAACAGGGGAAAAAATGATCGTGTTCCGACAAACTTTAATTTGTTCTAGGTGGGAATCAAACCCACGACCTCCTTTACCGCAAGGCCACTAAACGCTTGACCAGCAGTTAGTATGGCATGGATATTTTTTACGCCTATGTCTCTCTCTGTCGGTATGTTATCCTAAAACATGGTCTTTATAATCGAAACACGTTTAAAAATGTTTATCATTCGAGACACGCATAAATTTATATGAAATTATTATATTTTTGTGTCGGTTTGGGATTAAAGCTTACATTTGGTTAAAAAAATAATTTAACAAAACATTTCTGTTATGTTTTTTTAATAAATATAATGCCTTTATTGTTTCCTAGCTGTTTTCCGCGACTTCGTCCACGTGGTTAAAAGATCTTGTATCGTTTTTTAAGCTCACGCAACGTAAGCCCTCAAAGATGAATAATTTTCCCCGTTTTTTCTACATTTTTCATTGTATCTTCGCTCCTGTTAGTCGCAGCTTGTTATAGCCTATAGCCTTCCTTGATAAATGGTCTATTCAACACGAAAATAATTTTTCAATTCGAACAAGTAGTTCTGTCGCTCTAAAATTGCCTATCAACGAAATAAAACGACAAATCTGTCGACATCGGAAACATTATTAAACTTCAGTCCAACAACAAAATAAACACAAGTTCAGTTTTAACCGTTTAGTTATTAGGCGCCATTAAAATTATGAGTAACATTAACTATAAATATTGTATTTTAACAGCTTATCTTGAATTATAGTCTGTGGCAAATGTTTGTTAGTTTAGTGCCAGCGTTAATTGTAATATGAGTCGAAATGTCCCGTTAAGATTCTATTGCTGAACCGAGGTTTTATTGAGAACAAGCTTTGTTTCCACCTCATAAAGTTCTTGTGGAAGAGAGATGGTCGAATACGGTGTGTAGTTTGCTGTTTCGCTTCCACTACTGAAAAAAGGTTTTAGAATGTAATATCGAATTAGAATGGAAAATTAATAGAAATCTTAAAGAGTATAGGCGATTATGTGTCGTGGTGGTCTTGCGGTTTTATGCATGGTTTAAGTGCAGGTTCGATCTTAATGCAAACGAAGTGTATGTGACTTTTTCAAAATGAAATGTAGTTTTTTATTCTAAGACATGATTAACAAACGTTGAAGGAAAAGATTGTGAGGAAACCTGGATTCTAAATATTAGAATCTGATATCGCCAACCCGCAGTGAGTGTGGTGATCAATATTCAAACCTTCGAGTATTTGAGAAAGAGTATTAATATGGAAATAGTCACAGAAGACTAGCAATGCCAATGCCCATTGTTGGGTACGAAACTACTATTTTCAATTTCAATTTCATCAGAGTATTATGGTAAAATAAGACGAAACAGGAGCTAACGCGAGCGAAACCGACAAAAGCTACTAGTCTACAAGACTAAAAAGTCATTCAGTTATCTTAGTGGTTTCTTAAGTTTACGCGAATGTTAGACATTGAAATGAAACTACTTTTACGGATTTTATCGCGGTTTAATTTTAGATTTTAGTTCCCGATGTTTCGAAACCTTTGCAGGTATCATGGTCACGGGCAGACTGAGATGGCGTTCGTCTTGACAGAAGATGTTGCTCGTTCTACCTTCATATTTTAATTAATTATTTGCGGTCCGACCTACGCAGTATGAGCTCACTCACTCTAAAATTAAACCGCGAAAAAATCCGTAAAAGTAGTTTTATTTTAAGTTATCTTAGTTTTTCAGTATTCTCAACCATTTAATAGTTAGAAAAGCTACAAATCATATCTTAAAGAAGAAGCTAGTACATGATTCTTGCTTAAAACTTTTAGAATGTATCTACATACGTATAGTTATTTTTTATATTTTTCATCTACAGTTTGTTTTTATATTAATAGTACCATTGTATAAAAAAACAATAAGTTTCAGGTCTGTCCTGCGCACGATTAAGGCGCACTGTTATATTTCATCGTTACCGATTCCCTGAGTTTTATTGGCGTCAACATTCCCAGCTAATATACTTTATTATCCATTGTTGTTTTAGACCGTGGCTAGAAACGAGCGTGTGTTAGGAACAAGCATTGTATATCGAGTTTTACGATTCGCTCGTATACGTGTAGAAGACTTGGTATTTTATTTGAATACAAAGATTATTTTTTACTTCATGGAAAATTGGAATTCATAAAGGATTGTTTTGTAAGCTTTTTCTTTTCGAATTTATGTTCTAGAATGTTTATAAGGCTTAGTCACTGTGTTTATGTTATGCTGGCCGATGCCCGCAACTTCGTCCAAGTTGTAAAATGCACCTTCGAAAATAAGAGTTGTTTTAGAATAAAATATGTTTTTGTGGAGTTCAACTTTAAACTCCACCCCGATCGAATAAATTCCTCCTTGATTATAATATAAGCTTTGCTAATTCCGTTATTGATATGAAATATCGTAAACTGGACTTGCTTCTGGTATAAAATGACACAATTTAAGTATACACATACACTACTTAAATCCAACTGTCTACAATTCAATGAAGTTTTTTAAGTGTACAAAACAAAAAAAAATCTGAAAAATGTATCTGTAAAAAACGTTCTTACCGTTAAATCTATCGATATTCTCAAAACAACTAGTTCAATCAGTGCTAAAACACAAAAAATAAAAAAGTTCCCACGTATCTTAACTATAACTGACAAGCCAGCAATATCGCTATTGAAAACACATTGTTCTCAACTGTATTTTATGACTCCATAACCACGATATAATACAAATTGACATGGGTATTAAAATCATACGAAACAATCACACACACACACACACAAACACCCTCATACAAATACTCAACTTATACAGCGCACACACACACATACATGTTCCTTGAACAAAATAAAAAGAGGTTGCAATACTTTATCGCCCAAAGATGGCGAGAAAACCGCTGCAGTCAAAAAACATTTATTACAGGCCATCAATTTTTGAAACACGTAACTTGACACCGGTTCAACAAATGCGTGTGTAAGACAACCGAGGTTTGACCGCACAGTGGGCCGTATTAATGTTACATGACCATTTGTTTTGGGGTTCCGTATAAAAGTTTGAGATAGGAAAACCTAGGTTTACAAGCTGAACTTTTTGCTACTTTTCGTACTTTTGTAAAGCCTGTAAACTGCTGAAGGTCCTGTTGAAAATTCAATCGAAAATCAATATGGCGGATTTCAAGATGGCCGCGTTAGTTGACACATACGTAATTTAAACCGTAAACTTCGCTGAGAAGTGATAGACGTATTAAAATAGAAATTTTACTTCCAGGGTATATTTATTATATTACAAAACTGTTTAATAAAAAACAATCCTTTAACTTTAGTACTAAAACTAGCTGTTGCCCGTGACTTCGTCCACGTGGTTAGAAGATCTTGAACCGTTTTCGCAGCGCATGCAACGGAATCCCTCAAAGATGAATAATTTTCCCTGTTTTTTTCCACATTTTAAATTTTATCTTACATCCTTTTAGTCGTTATGTTATATAGCCTATAGCCTGCCTTGATAAATGGTCTATTCAACACAAAAAGATTTTTTCAATTCGAACCAGTAGTTCCTGAGATTAGCGCGATCAAACAAACAAACTCTTCAGCTTTATATATTAGTATATAGTGTACCAGCTTCTACACATAAAAGAAATAGTAAATTGGTACGGAACCATGTATACCATCTTTGTCTGCATTTTTTATTTTAAAACCACGAATCAAAGATTTATTCATTCGTTATAGACATTTACGTTTCAAATAAAATAATCGTTAAATAAATTAAGCAATGTTAATTGGGAATCAAATTTCTTTTACTATTGCGAAATGGTTAATATGTAAGCTTGATTCCATTCTTTGACGACCTCCGTGGTCGAGTGGCGTACGCACCGGTTTCAAGGTGTCGCTAGCTCTGAGGTCCCGGGTTCGATCCCCGGTCGGGTCAATGTAAAAATTACCATTTCTACATTGTCTCGGGTCTGGGTGTTTGTGGTACCTTCGTTGTATCTGAATTCCATAACACAAGTGCTTCAGCAACTTACTTTGGGTTCAGAACAATGTATGTGATGTTGTCCGCATTTATTTATAAAAAAAAAAAAAATCTGTAATCATTTCTATAATATATCATAGGCATTTCTATAATCGTTAAAGTCAATGTGAAGATTAAATGTATGGAGATGAAATTAATAAGTCACTTGAGTTTGAACTGTCAGTTGCATCATTAGCATCCTCTTAGAAGGGCTAGTTTCAACCACGCTTTTCCCTCTTGTTTTGTCGTGTAGCTGAAAGTTATATAACCTAATATTTTCCTTCTTCTGCAGATAAACTATTCATCCCAAAAATGCTTTACACTAAACTAAACATAACTTAAACAAACTTTTCAACTAATATTAACATACATAGAGGTATTTTTTAACTTAATTACAAATATCGGTCGTAACAATTTAAACAGCTAAACAACAAATTCTCACAAACGGCTACAACTCGCTACGCTAAAGCCACAACTTGGCCAGTCATAAAATTTGAGCATAAAACCGTAATACCGCAATTACAGGCTTAATTAGCGTCGACGCTTGTCGCCAGGTTTACGAGGTACGTGACACAATCCGATCGAACACACTGTCCGCCGTCACGTGGTGTTTTTATTTATTTTTGGGGGTGCGCGAATTAATTAAGGAACGGTTTTTGGTGTTGGGGAAAGTCGGTAGAATATTGTATCAAAATGGAGCTAGGAAAAAATGTGATATTTATTTTTATTGGTAAATATATTTTTGCAAATTGTAAAGTTAAAAAAATTATAATCTTGAGAACTGAGTTATTTAATTAAAATATATATATATAAAATCGCAAATCACAATAAAAGGTATCCTTTTACTTAAGGAAACTACTACCAACAGTATATAATTTTAAGTAATTATTCTTTGCCAAACTAAATTTTCACAACGCTAACTTTTCTAATCTAATTACTTCAGTCAGTAAAACATTATTTAGTTAAAGTTACACAATAGTTTACTACAGAATGACGCCCGTTCTGTAGTATATGCTTCACACACGTGTTTGACTAGGTAATAAATGTCAATAATAAGAACAAAAAAAAAAAACCTATTTATTTTATGTAGGTACTAATCAACTTATAAAAGATCAGTAAAACAAGTGATTCAGACAGCATATCGAAATTTTACCAGCAATTAAAACACCTCCCTGTAATATTTATGAAAAAAAATATATTTAATTCTTTGACTTCAAGTGCATTTTCTATCCATATATATACCTTTGCCAAGAATCACACTAATATATCAAGTCTAGTTCCACATATAATTCTTAAAAAAAAACTGCAACATTAAGACTTTTAATTAACTCGGGAACGTGAAGAATATGTGAAGTATCATTTTATGGCGTTGAGTAAAAACGTGAGCCCACGTCAAGGACTAGAAACCTCCCTTTCTCTGTGTAACTCTTAAAAATGAGTTCTTTAATGTTTTAACTTGAGTTATAACTACGTAATTTAATGACTGACTTTTGAAACGCAAGACGGGATATCGCTGCAAAAAACATTAATGTGTAAAAAAATCGTAGTATTCGTCAAGACAAATCAAATAGCTGAAAATAAGAGTTCAGTCATTAAATTTCGTACTACTGTAAACAGCTTCCTATGTCACATCATTATAATATAGCAGTGCCTCGTAATATACATAAGCGTGCAAAATTTTTGGCTAAATCGGAAACCAAGAAGTGAGTTCATTAAAGAAAAGGGGATAACTAATAGAATTGAAAAAAAAAATGTAAAATATGCGAGTTAAATATGTAGACTTTTATACACCTCAAAATAACAT
Source organism: Trichoplusia ni (assembly GCF_003590095.1). Lineage (NCBI taxonomy): Eukaryota > Metazoa > Arthropoda > Insecta > Lepidoptera > Noctuidae > Trichoplusia > Trichoplusia ni. The sequence continues at coordinate 5,962,420 of NC_039487.1, forward strand.
TGAAAATAGGTAAGTTAAAAAGTATTTTCACTACACGGTGGGCTATTTTAATTTACTCGTAGTCAAAAAGTCTTTTCACAATTTTGCTTCAATTTACAAAGTTTCATATAAATTATTAAAGTTTTCTGAACGCCATTATTAAACATTATGCTTATAGCGTTGTCGCTTTATTAATAAATTTATAATGGCTTATAATTATGCATGCTATGATTGTACTTACATAAAACGCCCTCTGTCGGTCTTTCATTTTATGCTTTCATAAGTTAGTATATTGTAAGTTTATTGTTGGAAAAGTGAGTTAATATACGGTTTAATAATACTTATTAAAGAATACTTAAGCGTTTGATACTGTAATCAATACATTACTTCTTTCATTAAAAATGTATTTAGAAATAGTCTTGAATTGTAAGAGAGCTGTCACGTTTTCAAATCTATTATGGAGTAAAGGCAAATCATGCAAGTCTTTCTATGGGAATCTATGGGTTTGCCTAGTTTCTATGACCATTCTGGCTCTATCATCGGACTAACTTGAAAATACTATAAAATCGTTTTTTTTTTCGAAAACCAATGATTCAACCTAAAAACAAACTACCGACCACACAGCTCACAGCAATTAGGCATGGCGATAAAACTTAGCACAATTTACAGCAATCGATTCGCTTCGCTTAGCAATGTTATGGAACACTAGGCTCCTGTTGACGTCATCGCTAGAAAGTGACCATGTGCTATTTCAGATTGTAAAAGGAACCTTTATTGAAGGAAAGACAGCTGTAACTGTTGAGATGTACCTTAAATTTGGGTGAAATACGAAAAATAAATATATAAATACAATCGGTTGCATTGATGGATGGATTGTGTGAAAGACGATATGGCTGTAAAGAGTGTTGCTTGTGACATGACGGCCGATAGGAAGATATGGAAGAAGGTGACATGTTGCGCCGACCCCAAATAAAATAATTGGGATAAGGGCAGGGGAATGATGAAATACAATCGGTTGCAATACATCCCGAATTACGGTACTTTGAAACACAACCTTGAGGTGATATGAATTACTATAAACTGAAAACTATCTCATGCAGGTTATAAACTCTATGTATACCAAATTTCATCCAAATCCGATCAGTAGTTTTTGTGTGAAAGAGTAACAAACATCCTCACACACTCAAAAACTTGTACGTTTATAATATACGTAGGTTTTAACAAAAAAAAATACGGATCCATGAAGATTGAAACCAGTCAACTATAGACAAAACGTTCAAAACATCTGCATAAACGAAAAGCATGCTTACGTCAAACAAAAAAAACAAGATTTTAAAGTCAAATGTTTGATAGTCTTCGCCCTATAGTGTCGAATTTAATTTCGACTTTAATTAAGTTTTAAATTTACATTAATTTAATTTGCCTTTATGCATACGAGATTCTTTGTGAGAATGAAGGCACATTGTGTTTTTTGAATAACTTGTAATTATATGAGACTACAAAAGCTACTTATTCAGATACTATCTTATTAATTTAAATCAAACTTGTTTTGTTACAACTTCATTTAAACTAACCTTGTCTTGTTAAAATATTTCTTTCCTATACTTAAGGAACATGACATTCCCAAGTTTTTGCAACATTGCCATATTTAAATTTTACAACAAATTAGATTTTTCCTTGCCTATAGGTAATACAAAAAATTTATAGTGTTTTTAAAGTTTTTAGTTTTAGTGTTTATTTTCTGCAGCACATAACCGAACTCTATACATAGATTGTCGATACGAGCTCCAAAATTGGACCATCTCTCTACTACGTGCTATGGATTTCAGTCACAACGAATCGGCTATCCTAATGGATGTCAACGAAACGGCTTGTAGACTCACCTTCGTATTAATTACTTTGGTCACCACTGTGAAGCCTATTCGAGACAATTAGACGGACAGTGCGTTTACTATAAGGACGTAAGGTTTGATTTTGTGAGGGAATTACCTAAGTACAATATAATGTTTCATATAGCTTGTGTTACAAATGTAACTTAAATCGTAAGTGCCAGTGCCAAATACCTATTTTGGGAAACTGAAGACGACATTGTTTACAATTTTGAAATGCTTGTAATGGATTTAATTTTAAATGTACTGCCAAATCCAGATTTGAAGACGTCCCTTAAAACTGCGACTTCAACATTAAAATATCTAATAGAAATGAATCGATAAGTACTGCAAAAATACCCTTCCGCATGCACCCAGCGTGCGTTTTAGCAGAAAACAAGAAAAGGGCTAATGAAATAGCAAAGAGTCAAACAAAAAACCCGCTTTCGACTTAAAAATTCCATGATTATAGAACCAGTATTCATACTCCAAAACAGTATGAAATCAAATTAACCTTGCCCAGCAAAAAAAACCTAGACCAATAGCTACACACTACAATCGATTGAACGTCATGAATCAGTCACCCATACACACACATGTCTCAAACTAAATAACATCTAAACCATATTTTACAACAATTGAATCTAAACTCCAATACTTCCCACGGGATTTATCACAGATAGCTGACCGGAGTTATGATGACAACCTGCTAACATGCTCAGAGAGGATCGTCCTCCGACATTAGTTTATGGCACAGGTGGAACAATGCTGCGATTTATAATGTCCAACTGCACTGTGTGGTGGATTGTGGACAAAAGGATGGGTTTTCTGGAGTTGTGATGGTATTTTTTGAGTTGTAAGTCTAGTGAGAATGTAGTTTTTTTATTGAACCAAACTAATTTAATATATTGACAATAATAGAGTACTTAGACCTAGCATTATGAAGTAATGGCTTTTTCTTTTTTTTATTAATATTCCGCAATGTTCATTCAACGCCATCTAGTCTCGAACAACTCTCAAGATATTTGAGAAACCTACTTATATATTGCTAAATACATACATACATAATGTAGATAAATTACATCCAGACACAGAACAAATTATCGTGCTCAAAATTATTTGTCCTGGGTGAGAGTCGTACACAAGACCAGTATACCAGCCAGGCTAACCACTGGACCACAATGTTCAATTACTATTGACTGAATGTTCAAGATATAGCTTTTTTAAATATAAAAAAATAACGTAAAAAGCATAATAAGCAGCTATACTGAGTCGTTAGCAACAATTTATACTAATTATATTATTAAAGATAAGTTACATCCATGCAAAACGTGTACAGAGTTACTAGTATCAGTCTAAGAAACAGGTCTTATGTTTCAACAAGTTCATAATAGGATATATTAATTAGGTCTTATCAGTGCACTGATAAAATGTCAATAGGTTTGTTTTTAAACGTCTCATTAACCCAAAGATATAAAAAGGTCATTTACGTGGGTGACGATACCTACAAAGCAAAAAAAAAACAATTGCTTACCAAGAAATTATCATCAAAAACCCCAAAACTACTTATATTTTACCGTTTTTTTTTCAAATAACAAGAAGCAACAACTTAAAAAATGAATTAACACCTGAAAAACATCTCATATACCTTAAATTCAAAACCATACAAATCGTTTTATGAAATATACAAAAAAAAATAGACCTGAGAAAAATATTTAATTTCTGACAAACCGTTCTTTTTTTTTACTGACAATTCAAGCCCACGTCAGTTATCCATTTAGAATGTCATTCCCGTACATTGAATTTTGTCATTCCATGTCCCTTAACTTTCGAACTGCCCAATACACCGTATCAATATATTTTTCTTGACATTAAAACATCTATTGTCAACATAAACTTAAATCACTTGCACAACAATACCCAATTACAAATTGATTGTGAACCCCAAACTTAACAGAATAACGATTTAATTTATATTCAAAAACTCGCCCGGAAACGTTTAGAGTTTTTGTCGGAGCAATTTTTCATTATAATTACTTGTAAAATATTTATAGACTATTGTGAACAGTTTTTATAGCGCTCCTGGGTAATTGTATCAAGAAATAATTGTATAATTTATATGTTAAGGTTGATTTACATGGCGTTTGGCTTCAGTGGCAGACGAAGATGCAATATAAATTTAATAACAGCCTGTATAACTCTCACTGTAGGTAAAGGGTCCTTTTCATTTGGAGAAAGATTGAGCTATAATAACTACGCTAAATGTGGTAAAGCTAAATTATTTTTTTGTTAGATTAAACGTGCTAATTTTGAAGATACTGTTCGTATTAGATAGGGTTTTTATAAGGGAACTTATGCTTTATAAAATCACGTAATAGAATCGGAAATGGCAACTCTGTTGCTTTTAAATATACCTTGTAAATATTCCTGTCTCGATTTTCAAATAAATGTAAATCAGCCTTAACAATTTTGTCCACGACCCGTCAACATTTATCCCACAGTGCGGTGAACGTATGATTTGTAACTGTGTGTTCGAAGGCTATTTAAGTTAACCGTTTGACTGAATCGTGTCGTACACTGCAGTTTAATGATTTAATGCTTAATTGTTAGAATTTAGAATTAATAGATTTACTTTCGAAATATCTGAATTTATTTCGGCGTTTAGTTAAAATACATGTTTTAGTAGAGAAACGGTGAATGGAGGTTATTTTTGATACAAAAAGTTTTTCAACGTGTTTTGTCACGAATAAAGGGGTGTTTTGTACTTTTTGCTGAATTGTCAGCTTTTGTGATGTTTCTTTGTTCCAAACTGAAGGATAATAAATCATGTTTTTTGATACAACTGATAGGTATTAAAAGGTGCGCTGTGAACTCTTTGTGAACTAAATCATTTTTATTTTTTTGTTTAAATAGCATGATGTGTCGCTATCAAGCTTCTAAGACTGAAGAAGTCTTACTCTGAGAGGTGATGGTAGATTTCCTTTTTATAAATATCATTGTGGCTGTGTAGTACCTAAGTTCGCTGTTTAATAGAAAAGTGTTATTCTGATGTGTGGTCAAAGGGTTATAAATTTTGTGCCAATTAGTCAACTAAATTAATTATTTGCGTGTCCACGTAAATATGTTTCTTTTGCTTTCGTTTTTAGGGTTCGCCAGTGAAAATTCTAATCCCTTTGTTTTATGTTTAATATTGTGCAATTTGAGAACTATTAGTGTAGTTAGTTAAAATGTTTTATTCTATAATACTTACAGTTACCGCGGATTGAGTTTTATTGTAAAAAAAATGTAAAAAAACCTTACCCCTGTTTATTTAAAGTCAATTATAAACATCAAATTTGATAGCTTAGCTTAATTATTTAAGACTAGAAAAATATTAATTTGTAGGGAACCACTGATATCTCTAATTATTTAAATATTGCGATAACAAAATACAAACGATGTTAGTTCATTTGTTTATGTAAATGTCAAAGAACACAATTAGTTATGTAATAAATTATCGTTTCCTGTTCATTTGATACACGCGACTCATACCTACACGCTATTTATATTAAATTATATATTTACTTGGAATCTGTTTTAATAGCTATCAAGATTAAATTATATTGTGAATGAAAAGAACTTCTCCCGAATGTATGTTCGTTAAAAAATATTTTGTACAATGTGACAACAGATTTTGTCCACAGTGCATTTAGTGGTACGCTGAAGACAGTGATTTTGATGATTTGATATTGGCACATCAATTTTCATTTCTTATTTGTCACATCATAGTTTTCGTTACATAATAACAATAAAGTTTCGACTTGCGATTTCTCAGGAGTAAGGACTTTGTCTGGATCTGTAGCTAGTTTGATCTAGACTTCTAGAGATACACTTGAGTAAACCATTATTAAATAAATCATAATAAAATTATTTCATCAACAGCTGCAAGCATACTAAAATAAATTAACCATAAAAACTATCTAAATAGACCCAGCTATTTAAAACACATTTTATATTCACAAAACTTTAAGAAATATTCAAATTACCTTCATTTTAGTTCATACATTTTCTGAAGCTAAACTAGAATTTATTATAAGCAACTTTGTAAAGCAAAAGTAATTTCGTAATATGCTTATAACAATGTGCATTCAGCGGAAAGTGCGTGCAACGATGAACATCAAAGTGAACGAACGAACGAATGAGTGAGCTGTGAATGAGTGACCGGGTGAATGATTCCGCACGCTCCGTTGGAAGTGACCGGAATAAGTACGGTCATTTGAACTTACGGCGTTTGAAACATTCGATTAGTCGTTCCTTGTTTTATCTATGGGTACAGGGGGTCTATCGCGTCCTAGGCTTTGTGACAGCGTAATACAAGGCTTGCGGCATCTTTTTCACACCTGTTATATTATTTTAAGACGTGATGGTAGGTCCCCTGAACTTCTTAGAATACTTAGAGTATGTACAAAGTAACTAACTTCTTTAAGGCTTTGATGATACTCGCTTGAAAGCCCAGATTAAATGTTGGAATAGATTCTGTGTCACTTTTTCTACATAACGAGCTATCAAACTATACATTTGTATTGTTAACGAAACAAGTTAATTTGATGATACCTTACCTGATTGTCGGAGTCGTGCGTTATACTAAAAACGATACGCAGAGACGTGCCTCCTACGTCATAGCTTTAAAAAACGAATAAAAAAGCTAAATCGTTGGACCACACAGTTCGAAATAATTACTAGTATTAGCTATAAAATTATTGCCTACATTTTTTTTTATCGTGCGAAATTTCAATAATAGGTACCTTTACGAACCGTTTATAAACCTCTGATTAGAATAACGGTGTCAATCTTCAACTTACTCGTTAATAAAAAAAGTCGACCGCTCGCCTTATACGCGGTAGGGCTGTCAACTGTGAATTTATATTTTTATGGTGAAATATGTAGGTATAAATATGGATTTTAATTTGTGTGAATAATTTAGTAATTATACGGCACGAATGCTGATAATATTTTTTGTATAAAATATAATTTATGTACAAATAAAAACAAACCAATTGTTGTAGTATTTTGTCAAGCACTAAAAATAACCTTGTTCTTTTAACTGATGATACTTTTCCGAAATTATTTTTGACGATGTCTCTAAAATAAGGTTCTGCCATCCCTAGTCCCAAGATTGTATAAGTACAGAGCACAAAAAAAGGTATATTTACCCCTGGAACTCGCGACTCAATAGGTATTACACTTCAAATGTTCCTTACAAAAGATTCTTTTTCTCTTCCATGTTAAGTAGACGCCGAGTTTTTAGATGTACCGTCAGCAGGTAAAATTCGTGATTACACCGGTTTTATGTTCTTGTTTAGATGTTTCTTACTTTTGTGATATTGATGTTACTTTCTTGTTTGTTTCAGGTAAATAATGTAACTTTGCAACGAACTGGGGTTTTATTTGCGGTGATCGTTTGTAAGTTATTTATATATTACTTAAAAATAATATGCTTTAGCTATTACAAACAAATGGAATAACTAAATTGGCCGAATTCTGGACAAAAGGCCTCTTATTTCGAAAAATGTCTCTGTATATTTAAGCATTCCTTTTATCCATAGACATCATTTTTAAACTAAATCATTAAGTGGTACTCGATTAAAATCATACAGAACCCGATCAAACCACCAACTTTTTCTGCCAACCATACTCCAATTCGTCTCACAGGGCTCGGACGAACAAAGGTAGTAGAAACCAATTTGTTACGTGATAATATGCCCCCACCTCCCTTCCGATACTAAATGAGACAACCCTGGTACTCAGTGACAAAGAACATTTATATGCCTGATATAAACTCTTGTAGATGAGGGAAAGGGACGGCGCTACACAACGTATAGCGGCATCTCGCTCCCGCAACGTAAGAGGCATAAGATGTGGTCTGTTTAGGTTTTGTTACATCATGCGTGATTCGGTAGACAGTAGAATAAATGCTTGTAGCGATGAAAAACATAACATGTATTAGAAAGACAAAGTAGCTCTTTCTGGTAAAAGGAAATTTGAACCTTAAGTATAGCAGTTATAAAACTCATTTTCATAAATTATTGTATTTTTTATAACAAGCAAATTTGATGAATATTTTAATTATTGGCAAGTATTGGACATATTACAACTCATTTTGTTGTCTTTGTGTGCGTTGATTCATGAACTTCATCCCTACCTTAATTATCTGAAAATTTACCTTCAATATTGCAGAAATAAACCCTATTCAGAATCTCAAAGACCCAAAGACTCGCCCTATAACATCGAAATTCAACGGCGTATCAATAAAACGGTGAAATCTCTGTCATACCCTCCATATTGCCAATATACTTTCAGCAAATATTTGACAAAGTTCTCACCTGTCTTAGGTATACAGAAATGAAAGCTACCAAATCCTACCATATTCTCCTAAATCCTACCAAAAGTGTAATTTTGACATTTTCGACCCCGATTATTAGAACCATCTATTGAAGGTTTTAACATAAAATACTTAGACTTAATATTGGTATCAAAGAGATGATTTACATAGTATTGTCTATATTTAAATAAAACGCCATTTTCATTTATTTTGAAGTGAACTGATGGGACTTAGTTACATAATGACGAATAGTTCGTATATTTAAATAGATCCAAGTGCGCATTATATGAAAAATATGGTCATTTTACATAACCACAGTTGCCACATTTAGATAAAGCTGGTAAGACAAGAATTTGGCCTTTAAATAGAGTAGAGAGAGGAAGAAAATATTTTCAAACGGTAAGATAAGTTTTTGTTAAAAACATACTAAAAAAACGAATACAAAATTAGTAAACAAATACTGTATAATTCTAGTAAAATATACCTTAAAACAGGTATGTTATTGTCATGTATGTCAAAATATTCAATAAACGATTTCACCCTATTTAACTAATTGACCCCTTCACACGTCGAAATTAACACGACATTTTTTTGTTTAAATATACATACATCAATAGCTTATAATGGATGGAAATTACACACTTCCAATTGAAAATTAAATATGAATAAACCGTTTACGATGAAAATAAGTTGAATTAATGCGAGGAGGGACGCGTCGATAAGTACCCTTTTTGTATGGAATTTATTTTACGAAATTTCTCGTTTCTGCCACCCCTATAATCTGTATACATGGATATATTTTACTAGAAGTGTTTATGTGTTATTATTTTAAAAGTAGCGATATTTTGTTACTAGCTGTTGCCCGCGACTTCGTCCCCGTGGTTAGAAGACATAAGTTATGATTTACATCTACTCTGTTTTTTCCACATTTTCCATTGTATCTTCGCTCCTATTAGTCGCAGCGTGATGGTTTATAGCCTTCCTCGATGAATGATCTATTGAACACAATATTTTTATAATATTTTTTCAATTTGAACCAGTAGTTTCTGAAATTAGCGCGTTCAAACAAACAAACTCTTCAGCTTTATATATTAGTATAGATTGATGGTTTGTTCTTTCTAATTAATTAATATTTCGATAACCATTTTGACATGTCTAAATATGATATAGTTTCATCCTTCAAATCTCATGCCACATGCATGCATGCCTACATGCTATGATTGTGACACAAGGTTTATAATAGTGGTAAGTTACAAATTAGACGTTCATAGTACCTCATCTCTTAAATATAAGGTGTGGTTCAAAATAAATTGTTACAAATATCATGATAACGCAATATTATAAGCTGTGATCAATCAATTCAAAATTGAAATATTAATATTGAAATCATTCTGAATATTGTTGTGAAACCTAGGAATATGCCAAACGTAATATTGACTTATGAATCAGAATATAACAGACGGTATCTTTAACTAGCTGTACCACGCTATCTTTGATTGATAACTTAACATTTAACTGGGTTATTTGACAGAGAGATCATTGTTAACAAAACCATCAAGATAATCTAGATATCTGTACAGAAACCTTAATATTAATGGTGACGCTAAAGCTGGTTATACACAGGCAACAACGATAACAATAAAACAAGTCTTCAATAGTGACGAGAAAGCAAAATAGCGCCCTTAGCCGTCAAGTTGTCCATGACATAAAGGATCACTGGGTAAAAATGCTTTACGAAACCAACCCACTAGAAATTGTTTAAAACGAGTACTAACCCACGTAAGGCTTCCTGAATCCAGATTATACATCGACCTTACGAAAAAAGAACTAAATTGGAGACGGGCATTCAGTTTCCAACGCCGTATAGAGACAGTTACTAAGATGCGTCTACAAACCACTTTTTTCTCTTGCAATCGCTTGAACACAGTAATCTTTGGCCCCGTGTTGCCTTGTGTATAAAGACGCTTAGTATTAGGACTAACTTTATGACCACATTGGTAATAACTTACATTGTTAAATGTAGTCTCAAAGCATACAAAGCTATGTCGTTGGCGACTAGGAATCTAGTATCGATTTTCAAGCTAGAATGAAGAAGAGATGAATAGACTAATTTTGATATTTTACCGTCTTCTGCCTTGCTGTTGCGGTCTTTGTTCCCGTAAGAGATAATATTATCTGAATTAGCATTTTTAAGGTTTTTCAAGCAAAGTGTAAAAATGGAAGCTCATTACTAAGGGTTTTCCGTCCGTTCGTTGCTGTAATTTCATCAACCCTCATACCTAGACCGTTGCAACTTTCACTGTTGATGTTACGTCTTGTGCCGCTGAACCAAAAGTGAGGTCATAAATTGGTCATCAAACATATTTGAATGAAACCCTCGGTGTAGCGAGTCCTACTCGCACTTAACCAGTACATATTGTTTCTGATTTCAAAATAATTGTATATCAATATAAACCTTCAAAAGAGTAAAGTGGGCCACAAAACTTTACTCTTCGAACACTGTTAAAAATTCACAATGTCAACGAAACAATACATATATACAAGACAATATAGTAATCTTAATCCTTAAAATATAGACGTAAAACACCTTTAATTATGTTAAATAATTCTCCAGTGAAAATATCTAGTTCGCAGGATCTATGCGCTGTTAACCACTTTGTGTTGATTGCTATCTGCAATTATGGCTTCATAATACCATGGTACCACTTAATTACACCTTTAAGTTGCCATCTGAGCTTTGATGGTCAACTTAAACATTTTCTTGAGTTAAACCGAGAACATACCGCCATCTCATAGAATGACGAGGGACGTTGATGAGGGAGATAGCACGATACACGGTATAGAGCCCCATCTCGCTCTAACAACAGCGATGATTTTACTTTTAAGTATTGTTGGTAGAAGGCCAGCTATTTGCAAGTTTCGTTATGTCCAAGTAATAATGAAACTTGAGACTTTGATAAAACCTTTTTTGTGGAATTTTCTGGAAGTTTTCGTGTAAAAGTTGGGTTTTGAACTTTTTAAGTCGCTATTTAGTGTGATTCTGTTTCGTTAGGGTTTTTTTTTGGCAATAAAGGTTAAGGACAGGTCATTACAAATTATGGCTTTGTATTACAAGAGATTTTTGGCAGAATAACGTAATGGGAATTAGTTTTCAGTCTAATTATTAAGCTTTCTCTGTCTAGTACTTTGAAGTTTGAAGACTGCATATAAACGTTTAAATTCTTCATCTATAATTGTATTATGAGTCCAACTCACACTTGACCATTTTGTGTTTTCAAGTTCCTTAAATTAAGGCTTTAGCTTGTCACAACGTAAGGTTTCATTTTTTTAACGGAAACTGCTATTTATCAGTTATAGCATGATTGACTTTCTGTAGATTGTTATTTTTATCTGGTGAAAACCGCTGGGTCTCGTTGGATGAACCGGTCGCGCTGGAGAACATATGGAGAGGCCTATGTGCAGCAGTGGACAGCAATAGGCTGAGATGATGATGATGATGATGTTATTTTTATTATTCATAGGTATTTTAGTTTAAAAAAAACAATCCACTTTCTAAGACAAATTTGTTCCTATTCACGTTACGATCTTCAATAACATCTCCAAGTCCATTTAACTCAATACTCTTACTCTTAACATCTAAAACCTTGTCGCATCTAGCACAAGTTAATAACATCCGTTTTGTATCGGGAAATATATTAAATTCGGACGAACCCTTCCGTGTCGTAACGATGTCTGTCCGGTTCGGGCCGGCCCGTACTCAACCGTTCAGAACTTCACCTAAACTTGTTAGTATTATATGTACATTTACAACTAGCACTTGTACTTGATACCTACCTCCTTTCTGCGTGCTTCTTTTCTGACTGCTTTATGTATACTGCCAAATTAGTAGTAGATCATTTGAAGAGGAAAAAAGTCTCAATTCCTCGGGTTTCTGAATTTTCAAAATAATGCATGTTTTTTTTTATATAAGCGACGTTCTATTGCTCAGCTACCATGGCAACCGTGTGGATCCAACATCAGATCAGTTTGGAATCATCGAATTTGAAATTGTCGTCTTAATCACATAGATTGGGTTCTATTTTGGCTTGACCTTAACACACAATGCAAGCGAAATAAAATCTCGTATAATAACACGTTATCTGTCACCATATCAATATAATATTTCATAAGAATGACGTGAATAATCCTAAATAAGCTAAAAATTAAAAAGCTCTCCACAAAATTTATGCACATAGAAGATAAATTAATGCGCATAACATTAGCGCTCAAGCGCAAATTCGACCCAGTTCACACAAGCAGACATTTATAAGTCCACAACTCCAAGCACCGTGAATATACAAAAAAAAACCAACAAAATTTTAATAAAAAGCATTATTATAAAGGATTCAACATAAAATTTCGTTATAATTAAATATTCATGGCAACACTGGTCTAACTTAGCGAGTGTTGCCATCTTCAGTTTACGGTCTCTTAATGAAAATTTGAGTCTCAATGAGTGTGCCTTTAGACGAACAGCGGGCGAAGCCGCGGGGAAATGGTTGTGTGGTAACAGCTACCTTCACACATGTTCAAATATTGGGCCCTTTTTGCTCGTTTTCGTCCCGTTTTGCTCGTCCCAATGGATGGGCCATTGTTTGGGTAAAGAACTTCGGGTCTTTTGGTTAAATACTCCGTGTTTTTGTATTGTGGTGTATTGTTTTACTTGGCTATCTTTTACTCTATTTGACCCTAGTGGGTTGTGTTGACTGAAGTCTCGTGGAGTTTGAATAGTTTTTGCTGAAGTTTTGTATTTTGATAATTTGTTGACGGGTACATGTCGAATTGTCGCTGGCATTAACTTGTTACTTAAGTCTTTAATATACATACATGATTTGCATAGGTATTATGACTAGGTATAAAATGTACATATTAATTTAGTCTCACAATGAGATTATATATTAAATTTTACATATTAATAAGTACTATTAATAGCGAAAATTCTAAGATAAACTGCTTTGAAGCTTGGAAGAGGGGCAAGCCCCTTTCTTCTTAAGGATTTCGAAAAAATCGTGACATCGCGCGTATGTACCATTCACTATAATTTGATCAATGTTTGTTTGCAGGATAAAATATAAAGTAATTTTCCATTATTATGCATTAAACTACAAGACGGACAGTGCCGCTAATACGGACTGAGAATGACGAAAAAAAAATATCATTATCCTCATTCAGTTGAAGTTATTTCGAATTAAAAATAATCAATACGACTAAGCCCATATTAAGTCCTAATTTCATTACAAATTTCGATTGGTTTTTGAATTGATAAATCTCTATTTTCCAATCCTTAATACAAATAATTTTACCCCCAATAAAACCAGATAATTTTCAATCCAATAAAAAATGAAATACCAAAATATAATCCTGTTACATTGTTTGCTGAATAAATTGATTTGGGGAGCGGCTATCGGGATTAGGCCTTTAGAACTGAAGGCTTAAAACGCCCAAGATATAACCGCGAAAACCTCAGTATAATTTAATCCCAGTATAATAATAATCGATCTATATAATTCTAGCTTTTACCCTCGACTATGCCTGCGTAGATATCGCTCATAAGTGAAAACACATTTTATTTCTGCAGTGAGGTAAAAGGATTTGCAAGAGTAAAGTCTATGTGTTAATACAAAATGTCAAATAACTCTACACGAAATTTCATCAACATTTGTTAAGACGTTTAAGCGTTAAGAGTCCACAAATATAACTTTTGTGTTTATATAATTAGTGTGATCTTCGTCATATTTTATCGTCTTTTAATTGAAATATTACTTAAAATGGAAGCTTGAAGAGACAAAGATATTTGATATAACTCTGCATTTCATTTAGAAAATGAATTTTCCTATTGTGATTCCAATTCAAAATATTTAATCAAAGCAATTGATAGCATTGTTTTTATTATTAATTGAAAGATTTTCTGTCTAGAACCTTCTTTTCAGAAAATATTGGTTTTTATTTATTGAATATTAAAATGTAATTTGAGGAATGTCTGGTAAGATTGTTTGGTCTTATTTATTTTTTGTTTTTAAGTACTTATTTAGAAGTGTCACTCTTCTATCGTCGAGATATATTTTTTCAAATCAGATGATTAGTTAATGAGAAAAGCGCGTTCAAACAAACAAACTCTACAGATTCGGAATGTTAGTATGATACCTACTTTTTGAGAATTCTGAATTGGAATCCTAATATTTACCTTGTTTAAAAATAATATGTATTGCAAGGAAAATTCGGGTAAGAAACAAGAACGCTAGCCCGAAATAGAATGTCTTGCAAAGTTAAATTGTCTTACCCACAAAGGAACGGACCCAAAAATAATAACCACAGACTGTTTTGACACCATTCCGAGGGTATATAGTATTGTTTGAGGGTAGGTAGGTTTTAAAGTAGGTACCGTATCTACTACTAAGTTAGCCTGTATATATTTATAATTTATTTCAGTGAAAAATTAATAGATGCAATATTGGTTTTTCAAATACGAACTACTTAGCCAAACTTGATGAAATTTTTATGCGACCAAATGATGATTTACGTTAAATGAATCAACGAAATCGGCTCATCCAGCCCAAAGTTCCAGGTAACTTACCAGGTAAAATTTACTCAATAATGTCATTATTATTTTAATGAAATTATTGAGTAAATTTTCATTTTTTAAGTCGGTTGAAAAGAGAAAGAATTTGTTATTGACAGACGACAAAGAGCAAAAAGAATCTCGATAGCGTATAAGTTAGTTCTGGCCCCCGACTAAAGGAAGCGGGAAGCATTCCAGTGGTTTTAGCCGGTAGGAGTCCGGCACACCACTTCGCCTTCCCCAGGGCGAAGGATGTCCATGAGGATTTCCACTGGACAAAAAAAAAGGACACTGGTTACTTTCGATTTTTTTGTCTTTAATCTCCCACTACTTGGCATTCTTGGCAAAGCACCCATAGAGCGACAACTTTTAGTTATTCATGGGCAGACGTTGCATTAGCGGATTATCGAATAGAAAACTTCAAATGTAAGACAATGACAACTTCTTAATAGGAAATGTGACTGTTCAATCAATACATTTGAGGTATCATGGGCGACAGTATTAGGTGAAATTCAACTATTTTGGTCCCAAAATAAATTCACCTAATTCGAAAATCACAGACCGATCCAGCATTCGATGAAGTACCCAGAAAATCACGTTCAAAAACAGCCCCGTCAGTTCCACACGGCCACATGTCGCAGTAATTGCTGATTCCGGACAATTCCGAATATACCCACTCCCTACAAAACATTATCTCAAATCGGTGTCACACGTGGCAAACACGTGTTTACAATATTAGCTGTGACAACACTGACCAATTTCGAATGACCCCTGAGTTTTGATTCGGTAACGATTCTTTCTTCGGTTAATAGAACAATGGAGACGAGGGGAGGTCTTGTTAATCTGGTCAGGGTCGTTAGGTGTACTTGTCACTGTGGTGTTAATAAAAACGTTCGTTATGCTCCTGTGGTTATTTTGTAGGGTTTTGAAAGCTCTAGGGGATTGGGTTTGGTTCCGTGCAAAATATATGGTTGCCCCTATATGGCCATGACCCATAATTCTCTTTGATAGAATGTAATTTGTTTGTTCCTCATTTGACAGACGGAGTGACGCATCAAGACATGTATTATGACGTTAGAACTTCGTTAGGTTTCGTTCTTTAGCTTTTAACCGTTCGGATCCCTTTAAAGCGAGTATTATATTTCTTGATTAAAACTAGTCTAGTAACTAGAAAATAGTCCTTGAAATAAAATAAAACTTTTCATGTAATATCTTTGTTTTCTATTACAAAAAGTTGTAAGCATAGAAGCGAGACATCAATACGTGCAATATAGCCATCTCGCTCCCACAACGACAAGACCTTCTTAACTACCAGTACCAAATGTTACAAATAGAAAATTCAAATTGAATACATGTATATAAAAACTATTATACTATGTAATGAACCATGAAATGAGTATCTTCTAGCAATCGTGATGTCGTGAGTAAACCCGAGTGTGTGACCTTGCATGTGATTGGGGTTCCGTAGGAAATGGTCTTTCAGGTCTACTTGTAGTTCGATTAAGCAATGCTTGTATTAAGATTTATTCAATAAAAGATGGTGTTTATTTATACACGGCTTGCTGTAAAATGTTTTTGTGAGAATAATTTAAAATAATGGGTTAAATTTTGGATAAGATTTGATAAAATCAGACAATAGTTAAAGTTGTTAACAGGCATTTGCTTTTAACGTATTAATTAAACGACTCCGTTTACTAAAGAAAAAGACATTACCACTTTGTTTAAAAAAATGTAAGACCGATAGTTTTGAAACTACAAAATTTTGTCCACGTGTATAACAAGAAATTCCATTGCAAAGAAATGCTATGAAAATAACAAAAACATTGTGTTTTTTTTGTGAACCTACCTGTGTCAATAAATCTACACTATGACCCAAACATACGGAACTTTCAAAACAAGTCAACGCACCCTATATTTTCAAGTACCTTAAACAATTTATTGTAAAGGGTGAGAAGACTAAAAAACTCGTTTTTTTTTCTTTCCTCTGTAACAGTATAAACAAGAAAGACTGGCTTGATAACCTAAATAGATAAAGCATTTTATTAGCTAAGAAAGAGATTTATGAACTCAAGTAAATTGTGTTTTTTAAACTGTGAGTTGTTTTTAGAATTCCGTACCTAAAGGGTAAAATGTAACCCTATTACTGATTCTCCGCTGTCTGTCTGCCAGTCATCAGGCTGTATCTCATGAACAGTTATAGTTACATAGTTAGAAATTGTTTGAAATTGTCTCAGATGATGTATTTCTGTTGCCGCTTTAACAAATGTAATGAAAATAACATCGAGGTTAAGCAACTTTTGCTTTGGTCGTTCTGTTGCATCTTTCTAATTTACCTTACTTTCTCTTAAACTAACGAACTGACGCTATAACTAAAAAAAACACAAGTTATTAAGTTCAGTAATTGTTTGGTAATCAATTACTCACATCATCAGCTCTCCATCTCACAATACCTATCACGACACCATTACTATAGTACACTGTACACCCCATAATTCATCAGCCTCTCAGTTATTTTTGTCTTCAAAAACATTCAAAGCTTTGACCTGAAAACTGTAAAAGCCTGTCTAGATTTTCAGGAGTCAGCAACAGTCGTTGTGGGCGTGTATCGTATGTGGAAATTGCATTTCACTACCCTTTGTCCGTAAAGGGTTTTGTTTACGCGCCCAGGTGTCGATTTGACTCCAAACTAGGCAAAATCATATGTATCAAAAAACTAGGCAAAAATCAAGTTGGTCCTTAAACCGTCGCCGTTAGCGCTAATTAGATAATTTTTTGGTATAAATTTTGTAGTCCCTAGTTTACCTATTAAAAGTAACGATTCAGAACCTAATAAAGCTGTACAATATTGAAGCCATTCCCTCGCGGCTATGACAATCTTAAACATTCTTTTCGTTTCATAATTCAGTTGTTAACTAAAGCAAATTCGAATAAAAACACATTCTCAGAAATACATAAACAGAAACAAAAATATCTAATAACTTAACAAGATCAGTCCGTACAGAAAGACCGAGCAAAAAGATATCTGTATCAGAAGAAAGAATTTCGAACAAGATAAAAACGAAATAAAATAAAAATGTCCGCGTCTATACAGTACAGTATGCTATAGACCATGGAACGTGGACGCCAATTATTGGCCACTGGATTTACGTCGCGTCACTTTTCTACGCGGTGATTGACTGACGGCAGCCATTTTATTTTTTCATTTTATTCAACAACTAGCACTATTCCTGTGTAGAGCTGGCATTATTTATGTACAGGACTTTTGTTACGACTGCCTTTGTTTCGTGTTTTTGTTAATTAGTCCCAGCGATTTATGTTTGTGAAGTCATTATTTGGTTGCTGGTCCTTTGATCTTTGAAGTAAATTAGATTTGTGTAAATCAACTCAACTTTTACGTGAACGGGACACTATTTTACATAACTAAATCTCAATCGATTTAGTTGATACTGCTTGACAAAAAGGACCCCCTTAATAGGGTCTTTCTAACCCTAAAATAATGCCGGTCCCTTTGACGTTCGCTGCAAAACGGCTTGAATATATACGTCGGTATTCTGGTAGTATTCGGGGAATAGACATGTCTCAATTCTCGATCGTAAGAAGGAAATCATTTACGCCAGTATTGCCCCTCGCCCCCAAGCCGGGTGATTTAAAGAGGGGCGAAGTACTTCGGTAAATATCGATTTTCGTAGGTAAATATTGACGCCGTTTATACTTTTTTTTGTCGCCGTTATGAAATTGTTATTGAGGTATAAAAGTTGAGTTAAGACGAGACGGTTAAATGCCTCTATAAAATTCGAACCGTTGAACATGGAAACATTTTAGGCGGTATTTGACACGCTTTTAGTGTTATATATGTGTGAGATTGCTTACATTGTCGTTTTAGTTGTTTCGTTGAATTATTTTAGGTGTTTGTTGGGTTATGACTGGATATTAAGGAGTAATGGTGGAGTATAACGTGTGCTGAAATCTTGACATTTCATTAACATTAGAACTTGTTTCTGAACATAATATTGGTTAAATTATATTCATTCGTTTCGGACAAATTACCTTTACTTTTCATCCGACCCAAATAACTTTAAAATAAATTATTTGAGAAACAAAATATAAGCGGTATCACCTCATCTCAATCTTGCTAAAAATGGACCCCTCTTTATTTCTTGAATTTTTTCATGTCCAACATTTACACTTGGGGATATTTTCGGAGGAAAAAAACTTCACAAAGGGCATGGAACGGAAATAGACGCACAAAGCGGCGATGTAACGAGTGGGCTAGCTCTCATTACCACTCAGTTACAAAGATGTACAATTTACACAGAAACGACTGCTGGCTAGAGTTTGAGTTCTGAGGAAAGAGAATTAACAAATGTTAGAACACGTGGAATATTCGTGATTACTTATAACAAAAGAATTTTTTTTATTCATGTCGATGTACCTGCTAAACACGTGCCCTTATTCGTTTTACACCAATTTCTGCCATTATTCATGTTCAGGTATTTGCCAATAGAATTCTATCTAGTTCTTACTTCGTTCCACTCCCCAAGATTAAGTCATTTTGCTGTTTTACAAAAACTTGTTTTTTACTGACACTTCTCATGAAATGACTACCCTTCAATGTTACAACAAAAAAAAACATCATCTATAGAATGTTTATCTTCAAAATGCCTCGTTTAATCTAAAAAGATCTGCACGTGACACCTCATTATTATTACAAGTTTAATTCAAGAACTGCCACAAAAAGTACCCATAGTAGGGTTCCAAAATTCTTGCCATGCACCCCCCGAATGTTTTCAAGTTGCAACTTGTAGGGTACAATAATTTATTCAATGCCATTGTCAAAGATCGACATCAAATGCAACTGCTTTCCACATTATGCAGTGCATGGCTTTGCTTTTAAATATCATCTGTCTCATACACTTGTGACCGCGGGTTTGCCTCTTCACATATGTTATATGTAAAAAAATATCCTATATCATGTCTTGATGTGCAAGCTAACTCCAATACAAATAAAATAAACTCCATTAAAAAAAAACCTTCAAACTTTTATCGCAACAGGAATACACGTTTATTAACTCAGTAATACCCCATCTTTACAACACGAAGGTACGTTAATGCCTTAGCTCTACCGGCCGGGTGTTTAAATATCTTAGTGAATGTACAGGTATACCCAAACGGTCGTACGGGCCTTGACAGGCGCACCTGTCTCCACTGTCTTGCAAGTTATTCCTTACATATGCTCGTGATAGGTATCAATTCATTGCTGTAATATTAAAATTCAAACGTGAAGTGATGCATCGACTGGCGGATAAAGGACCAGACGTTGATTTACGTTCGGATCGAAGGACCAGAGTTTTTAAGGTGTCTTTTTAGTATGAGAGGAATATTTTTGTTATTAAATGATGTAACGGTTTACTCACGCGTATTTATCGGGGGTGCCCAACTTTGAGAGTTTCGGACCCAATCGGAGTCCTTAATCATGAGCTGACGCGGCGGCATCGCGAGTCGAACAGGACTTGCGATCCCGCGTACCGCGTAGTAAACCGTTACATCATTTAATACTGAATTAGTCTCACGATAGTTATTATAAAAATATTTTTGTTCATTATTTCCAAGGATATTTATCATTGCTGACAATAATCGCGGCATTTCCTAAAACAATCGTTGACCTATAAGAAACAATGGATCTATTGCCGTCTCTTCAATTGATACGACGAAATGTCACCCCAGGACATTGTTTCCGAATGTTGGCGCAAATTGGGGCTCTGTTTTTTATATTGACTCATTTGATTTGAAAAGCAGAGCTCAAAAGCAAACGGAAGGACGTAATTGACAGGGGATTGAGAAAGTGTTTTTTACGAGATAAATAGAGTTTGTTTTGAAGTTTGTGGACATGGTTACTGGTGCTATTTAAAAGGACGCATGGTTGGTAATATTTCGTTCAGTTATAAAGACAAAACACAAAAGTAAAAAAGCGTTTTAAGACTGCTTAATGTAGAACTAGTTTGGCTCCGGTTGGGTCCGAAACTAGTCGGGAAATGCCGATAAATATGCGTTTACTCACGCACCGTTGCTTCTTTTTAGTAAGACTCATCCTCAAGAAAGATTTAAGTAAAAAAGGATTTTATTTATAAATCATATGCGATACACCAATAAATAAATAATATTCCCAACTTTATTTCGTATATTAATAACCCCACGTTCTTACAACTTCGAATAGAAATGAGTATCAATAATATATTTTTGGGAAAAACATAACATGAATTCGGAACTTAGGACGAAATAGCTCACCTCGGTCTCGTAAACTTTCCTAATGGAATCTGGGAACCGAAAACTTTATCGAAATGCCAAACAAAAAGTATTTCGGCTCATGTATCATAAAAACCAGCCAAGTGCAAGCCTTCTGGCGCAAAAAGGGTTCCATACCATTGTCATTGTCCTGAACGGATTGAGTGATTTCAATTTTAGTTTGTTTTGTATTATAAGTGAATTACTTGCGAGTTTTCTTACACGTATTTGATAAAAATTGGTTTAACTATTTTATACTTGTGGGGGAATTTTTATAATTTTATATTTTATTGGATAGTATAGTGGCAATAGAAATACACTATCTATAAATATTTCTACTGTACCTATCAGAGTTTATGAGATAAAGGCTGGCAGGCAGTGAAGTCTCAGTAAAGGGCCTAGTTTTACTATTTGAGTGCGGAACCCTAAATATTGTATATTTGATATAACACGCGTTTCGATGGTCAAACTGTGATAGGTTTTTCATGTTCGTGTGTTTATGAAAGTGGAGAAAATACGTTTTTGATGCTCTCAAAATATTAGATTATTTGTTTAGAATTATATGTTACTTTTTGTTGGTTTCAGCAAAATTTCTTGAGTTTGTTGTGTTTGAAAAGAAAAGGAACGTTATCAAGTTATCAATACAATATAGACTGATTTGCAATCTAAAGAAAATTATTTTTTTTGCTTTAATATACCTACTTATAAAAAATGACTTATTAAATTTTCTAATAAAAGCTAACATTTAACAATTAACATTTCCAATTATACAATAAAAAAAAGGTAAAACGACCAATCTCTATCTGCTGTTCTGTTCCTATTAATTACTAATTGGTCATGAAAATAAGGCGTCCTAACATAATTCCTCTCTTCGATATAACGAACTATGAATCTAGTTATAATTTAGCACCTGTGTAACATTATGGTAATTAATAAAGATTTGATTTGATATGATGATTAAACTTAAATATGGATGTAAATTTAAGCCTAGTTCTCATGAAGTTGTAGTAATACTTAGGCTTAAAACTTAATATGTAAAGCTAGCTAAGCGGCTTCTGGACTATCTTGTTCTAGATTATTGCCTAGGGATGATATTTATAAGATTTCTCGATTCGTATTTCACTTCTGTTGAAAGTTGAAGATTCTTAATGAGCTTGGCTGTTATTCCTATTTCAATCGTATTTATTTAGAAGTCATAGATTATATTTTCTCAATATTATATTCCAAAAAGTTTAGATGAAGTCAAGACTATTGCTTACCAAATTGCAGCAATTTCCTTCCAACACTAGTGTTATCCTAGTAATATTACAAAAGCGAAAGCTTGTGGGCTGAGTTTGTTCCTATTTTACGCAAAAACCACTGAACGGATATAGACGAAATTTGGTACACTGATAGTTCATAAGCATAATTAACCCTGATCTGTGTAGCGGGTGGGACCGCGGGCAACAGCTAGTTAAGAAACATATACCTGTTAATAAACAGTCGATTAACTCCTAACGGATACCTTACCAGATCAGTTTCATCTTAGTTTACAACTTCTAATCTTTAATGACCGAGAGTCTGCACACAAGTATCGATTTCACCTTCAAGCTTTATTTTACATAGAAATGTGTAAAATACTCCTTCAATATAATTTTATTCGCAATATTATGGTATCCTTCAAACCCCGGCCTAAGGAGAAGGCAGTAAATACGAAATTTGAGCATATGTCGTGCGCTGGCTGAACACGTCTCGGCATTCAAGCCGGTCGCCTAGATTGCTACTTAGGGTTGCCACTTGATACGCTCGATAGCATAGTAGATTTCAAAAATAATATATTTACTACTTTTTATTTTGGTATTTGGACAGCGTTATTTAATAAAGGTTGTTAGTGATATTTATATCTATTATAAAGCTGAAAAGTTTTCTTCTGTGGTTCTTTAGTTGAATGTGATAATCTTAGGAACTTTCGGTTGACTTTTATTTCGAATTTCTATTATTTCAAGAAAACGAAATGATATCATAAAACGTGTTTCGGAAGGCACGTTAAATTGTGGGTCCCGGCTGTTATTCCTACATCTTTGGCAGTCGTTACAGGTAGTCAGAAGCTTGAAAAAGTCTGACAGCCAGTCTAACCAAGGGGTATCGTGTTGCCCAGGTAACTGGGTTGAGGAGGTCAGATAGGCAGTCGCTCCTTGTAAAACACTGGTACTTAGCTGAAACCGGTTGGACTGGTAGCCGACCCCAACATAGTAGGGAAAAGGCTAGGTCAAATGAAATGAATGAAAATGACTCAAAAAACTAGCTAATTTTCTAAAATAAAGTTTAAGAAAATAGTTATACACTACAAAAGTTTAAATTCATTTGAATTATCCAAAAGCAAAAAAACAACAACAAATATCTCTAACTGGGTACAAGAACAGGTCTGTTTCGAACAGTGCAGTTACAGTCTAGAATTATATATTGACTTATTTCGTTCTGAATATTTTTAGCGAAAACTTTTTTAACAAAACGTACGTTGAATACATTTGTTAGTCGCGTGGCTGTGACGGATCAAATATTTATTACTCCGCTCGAATTTGCTACATATTTTTTGCTAACGCTCTATAGAATGATTCAATTTTCGTCTATTTTCGACCAATATATTTTATTTGAATTTTTAGTTTTTTTTTTAAGCAACTGCATTTGTTTTTAATAACGTCACTTCAATGCTACGCCTGCTCTAAAACTAAAAAAATTACATGAATATTGAAAAATACGATATGTTTCTAGTATTACCTAATGTCATTAAAATATTGATATTATCGACGTACCAACAGAGATTATTTAAAAACAACATAATTAAGTAAAAAGCTATAAGTAATTTACATTTAAAAAAAACCACCAAATACCTAGCAAAAACAAAACACTTCAAAATTTTATTAAAATAAATATTATTTTTTATTTTTACTTCAAGTGGCAATTGGCAACCCTACGGCCATCTTATCTTGCCGACAGGTACGCTTGACGGGACTGCGTCAATAGACGAGCCTATAGCTGTGCATGTGTGTGTGAGCTGCCCGTGTGATAGTGCGGCCCGATGTAATCGAATTAGCCGATTATTAAAATGGACGATATCGATTACCGAGTACAGATATATTTAGATGTTGATGTTTTAGTCAAATTAATGTTTGTTATGTAAGATTTTGTGGTTGTTAATTGGTTGTAGTGATTAATCTGGTACACCTACCTATTGTATAGAAGTAATATTATATGTTTTTTTTTGTTTTGTAAATTGCGTTTATTTACTTAGTTCCGTATGTCGAATTTGGTTATTTGAGATTAAAAATATCAGAGAGAATAAAGATTACGAATTTGGTAAAGATATATTTGTTTATACACAGCAATGTATTTAAGCATTTCTTTTCTTTTAATGCTAGCAGCTTTTTGCGCCAGAATCACGATTCTGCATGGTAGATTACCTTCAGAATTAAGGTCTTAAATTGTCTTTAATATATTTTGATACAAATTTCTATACCTATAAGTAATATTATTATTATTAGGTATTCACATATACCCTTATAGGTTTTTATATTTCGTCCCCTTTATAATGGGAGAATATCTTCGACTTAAATTGATCCCCGATTTGTGGCATAGGTAATACATTATTCAGATTGGACTTTTCAATACTATAAAAAAATGAGTCTTAAGAAGAAAGAAATAAAGACTAGGTATATTTTTCAAGTTATTGTAGATATCAGAATTCTGTGTATCAAAGGAAAATGACTCTTATTACGAAGGCAATACAGACGTTTTGAATGTCAAACATTTAAAATGTTTTGTCGAATTCGTGCTTTTTATTACTGCATTGAATTGGGGTTCGTTTTCTTGACGAATATAGTCTTATAAGCTTAAGAAGAGCAGAAGAATAGTAGAGTTAAGACATGAAAGTTTTCCGCATTGTTCAAGCCTTATAAACGTTTTGTAAAGGCTAAAAATAGTTTTTTTAACTAGAAATGTTTAATGACTAATTCTGTCCCAGTGAAGTGCAAAATGTTCTCGAATTTCCGTCGGTCTCCTTATCTGGAAGTGACAGGGCAATATACCTTAATGCAAAAGAATGTAAAGGAATTCCTTAGTTTTTTTTTTAATAAAATTAGCCAAGAATAACAACTCCAAATAACCAAAAATAGGAAAGAAACATGATAACTAGTAAGTCGTAAAAAATCTCACTAAATTGTACAAGTCCTTTAGGTAATACACTTCCATACAAAACACAACCTTCCTCAATATTACACCAATAATTTGCATAACTACACAGTCATCAGTCACAGGATGTTAGTTGACATACAGATATACATATACAATGAATATGTATATATTGGCCGGATACATCCAAGTGCCTACCACGCGTGATTAAGTTCCGTTTTGCGAACGCAGAGATGAATTACTAATACCTTATCAGGTGTCTATTAAGATGGTGTATGATGCTTCATATTATCTATGGCTGAGGTACTTCTAATAGGAATACACTAGGAGTAAGATTGTAGGACTGCAATGTCAAAGGTTTCGGGTTCAACACATTATCTGTGAAGATTTCGCGGACAGATCGACCGTTTTTACTCTTTGGGTACTGAAACCTCAAAAAGCAAAGTAGATTAAATAGACGCATTAAAGAAAGAAACAATTTTCCTTTAAAAACAAATGCGTCTCTGCAGAGGAAACAACTTATCGCGACATGTCGCTCCTTGAATACAAAAAGGACACAGATCGAAATCCATAAATTTTACAGGACAGCCAAAACAATACATACAATTTTTGAAACTGTTTTTTTAATATTTTATATATTTTTTAATTAAATATAAGATGTTAATATATCATTAGGTGCGTATTAGTTTTATTTCACTATAATATATAGTCGGTTCAGGTGTCATTTTTGCAATAAAACGATTTTTACTTTTTTTTAATTGTGGCCCTTTTGTATTCACGGAGCGATGTATTCACAGTCTTAAAAATACTTCTGTCAACATGTATTAAAAACCCTAAAAAACATAAACGAATGTCATCAAAAGGACCAGGAAAAAGCAATCTTACACCAAGAAACAACATAAATAAAAACATGCGAAACACAGACGAAACACTCGACGCCATTATCGTATCATTAAGCTATACTCAAATGGGGTAAATTGCAACGTACCGAGAGAAAGGAATGCCCACGATACTGGGATCTCCAGCAAAATTGCTCCCAGATTATCATGAATAAGAATAAAAAAAGGCTTTACAAAAAACCTACCGAAGCATGGCCCTCCCATTTCAGATTAAACGCACATTCAGCAATATTTTTCACAAAAGGGTACCTTAATCCCTAACAAGTGGGGGTAAGCCTTTATGCCCCGATTTTCATAACCACTCGCTTTAAAAATTGAAATTGCACTTGTATTGTTGAAAATTATCACCACTTCAATTTTCAATAATTTTAATAACACAACACCATTAGTCCCTAAATTTATATATAATTGTTTTGTAAATCACGAATCTTTTCGACAAGTGTAATAATTCTTTAAAAAAAGTAAACAATACCTTCTATATTTACTTTTCAAAGGTTCTGTTTTGTCTCATCGGTATCACAGCCTTGTTAATTGTTAAAACAAATAGTTAGCCACAAAGTTTAAATATTTGCCTCTAAAAGGGTACAAGAATATCGTCCATCTGGCGCCGATTTCGACATCACTCGTTATATTTCGCGCGCGATATCCGCTTGTTGACAATAGGCCGCATAAGCTTTCATACCGATATTAATATTTCTGACTCTCATCTCGATGAGTTACCATCGGCTTTTTTTATTGAAAACTTTTTCTGACATCAATGGTGTCTGGTCAGTGAACCCACAGTGAAATTGTTACGGGGAAAATTAAAATGGGAGAGTTTTGATGAAACGGTGCCGTGTAGTATTGTTTGTTGTTCAAGTTTATTTGTAGCTTGGTCATTTAGAACGTGGGCACTTTGAACAAATATTTTCGGTAAGAAGTTAATCGTAAGACATTATACAAAAGATGAAACTTAATGTTTATGTATGTTTTTAAAGACATAACCTTGTGTAGGTTTGTTTCATGTCTACGCGCAAATATTTGCCCTATTTAGATAAAATTTGATATCAAAACTAAAACCACCTAACACATAGACTTGAAAAGATGACAGACCTCCAACCTAACAGAACCACTAACAAAAGCTTTATAAAATGAATTTTAATATTTTTACGCACATAGCAATTCAGAATCGTCGCATATTAAGCTAATCCAAAAAACTATCAATCTTAAAATAAAGTTATTCAAAGCAAGAAATTTATTTTTACACTTCAAACAATGAACAATTAAGCTGAACTTTTCTTAGTACATTATGAGTGTAAAATTAGTCTATTGTGAGTGGTAATTAGTGAACAAATGTAGTTCAAAACAATAGTTTAACGTGTGCAGTCGAGAGTAAAGGGAGCAATTATTTAACTAAAATTAGGTGTGTACGGGCAAAACCGAAATTTATGGTCGTTATACATGTAGTTGTTGTTTCTTAAGCTTCGTTTGACGTAGGTTTTGAATGCATAGAGAAATTACATTATAAAATATTACTCAAATGGAAGGTATTTTGATTTTATAAATTGGTTGGATACGTTTTGAATTGAATGCGTATTTTCGTTGTAGTTTTTTTCTCAATCGAATGAATTTTTATGAATAAGTAGATATTGTTTGGTCTAGTCATTCCAAGAATTGCGAAAACTATATAATATGTATACAATGTTGGATTGGCTAATCAGACAACAAAAGCTTTTTTCTAGTATTGTTAGAAAAGTCATTAGCCTTATAAAAACATAACCAAAACATCGTACAATAGAAAAACACAAAATAATTTGCCTTTTCACTAAGTGTCAAGGGTTGCAAGTGATTAAAGCTAAACACCATAATTCAGGGTTAAAGTTAGAAAAGATTCCAACCAAAGAATTAAGGACAAAAGACCTTTTTCGGGTGGTTTACATAATAAAACAATGGGCACCAACGGAACCCTGCTTGTTGGTAGGGTTGTCAAGACTAAAGACCAATAAAAAAAACAAAATTATTTTTATAAAAACAATTTAAAAAAATCCATGTTTTGTTTTGTTCTACTTAGATATAGCTGGTTAACTTGTTTGATTACCACTAGTACTTTGTACAAGTAAAATTAAGTTAAATATAAATACATTAAAAAACCTTAGTACACTTATATTTAAAATGCTGTGTGTACCTATAATGCATACGAGAAAATATGTTATTCACTTTTAAATTTGTAAAAAATGTATGTTATGTTGTTGGTATACCTAATAAATGAAGAATAATAAATTAAAAATGATATTAAAATTGTTCCTTGAAGCCGTTAGGGCACAGGTAGCATATTTTTATAGCCAACATATGCATATATTAGCAAAAGATGATCTCAGTAAATGTTGTACGCATTCGTAATGATAATGAAAATATATTAACGTTTTCTGACTCACAGAATCGAGTTCCGAAAACAATAATATTTTTACGATTGTTTTTTATCTAGAATTTCAATTTCGATGACATAATATCAAGATTAACTAGTATTGGAAAAAAATACTCTTAAAAACTTGATTTCTTTGACATTGGTCCTTGTTTTATCAGCGTTTTACGATTTGTATCAAATTTGTTTAATGTTTTGATTTAATTGCTTACTTTATATTTTAGTGCTGTTAAAGATCTATGATTATACACAAGTCGAATGACGTAATAATTCAATCAATCTCTTAATATTTTATTTAAAGAATATTTTTTTTATACTGGCCACTAAAAAATCAAGATAAGCTTGATGCTATATATCTTTCTTAATGAGCACCATGCTTACAAAATTAATTAACAAAACAATAAAGTGGCAACCCTAGCATGTATACCGTAGTAATAATACGTTATTTGACGTGAATTATTCGCGTTAAAGCGACTCCGGCCGCGAAATTTTAATAATGAATTAAAACATCCTTTCAAAATGTAAATTTTTAATTAGTATTACAACTCCCCTTGGTTCGTTCGGACTTTTATTGTTATATTTGTTTATCAAAGTTTTATCTAACAGATATTGCTGTGAATAGAAACCCTAGATAAATCATCTTCTAGTTTTAATTATAAATAAGAAAATTTGTGACAGCTATTGTTATCTTAACACAACTGCTCAACAAATCTTAATAAAACTTTACAATATTATTATAGCTTAGATTTATGGTATTATGTACTTGTATATACGCGAAAAATATATGTAAAATTGTCCTATTCGACAAAAAATACTCCCAGCAACATAATTAGATACATTCTCGGACCAATTCGGGGCCTGGTCTAAAGCCCGGTCGAAGTCCTGTACCTGCGCTTAGGCTAACTGCATTGATATCTAATAATATTTTTAATAACAACAACGTACAACCGACTTCAAATGAAAGCTAATAAGACAAACGTAATGTATTTTTTATGAGAACGAATGATAGCTATTTAATTTTATGTTAAATGAATCAACAAAATCGGTTCATCCAGTCTGAAATTTTGAGGAAACAGAAGTAAAATCTACTGACAAATGAGAACTTCCTCTTTATCGATTAAAATTCAGTCGAGAATGATAGTCAATATAAGGATTCCCTTAGGAATGCCTCCTTCCTTTACCATGCTCATATTTTCCTTTTAAGATACATTACAATAAAAATTAACCTAACTTTTCCAAGACATTTTCCTATCAATACCAACATTATCTATCAATAAGGACCAGATATTTATTATACACAGATCCCTGATTATTTAACATAAACTTAGCTGGAGTTCTCCTCTGTCAACGAGATATAAAGTTTCTCATCTAACTGGCCTTACCTAACTTAGGTAGCAGAACTTAAGATACCGATATTGTAAGATTAGCTTGTAGTTGTACTTTGACAGGCAGTGAGAAGGGGAGGGTTAATATAACCTCTTTAGGTAAAGGCATGCAGTTTTGAAAGGGAGACAAAGCTATATGTCTTGTACTGTCCTCTCTTTCAAATATGCAAAAGTCTTACTTAAAATTTTAAAAAGGTTTTGTGGTAAATGTAATAAAATCAGTAAATAAAGATAAAAAATGCGATAGGTATTATCTATTCCACTGTTTCCCACTGCTAGAAAAATCCTTCCACGATTCTCTGTCCTGGGCCTTATGGAACTAGCCCGCGCGGTAAGCGTTAAGGTCGTCTCGCTACCGCTTCCTAGGCCTCCCACGACGACACCGTCCATCCGCTGGCTCCCATAGTGTGGTGACAAGAAAAATTTATTACAAAAAAAAAACAAAAATGTATTGTTTTAATAAAATTGCCAGCGTGATATAAAACATGAATATGAATATTTCCAATAAATAACCACGTCACAAGCAAACAAAGCATCAAACAAATCTGTAATCATCAAATTCTTTGATCGCGCACATCTAAGCCATCAATTTAGAATTTAATAATCGGGACTAAACAGCTATATAATGTGTCAACAAAACCGATCCTCGAACAAACAAGTTAAAAGCAAATTTTGGACCCCCATCGGCCCTTTGTACGCAAAATCGAACCAACTAAATAATATTTTCTCTAAGAATCTCACCCTTTCCATCCGCGCCATTTTAAGCCCATTGTCCTCCGGTACAGTCGCCGACAAACTTTTCATAATTAAAATTTTATACCTTCCTTCCGAGGATTTTTACTTCCCAACTTTTTTTTTGTCTTCTAAATAAATTAAATTGAACATTTATGTTAATGTAATTAGTTATTATGAGCCTAAATCCGCGGAATAATTTCGTTGGAATCGTTTTTTGATAATTTAATAATAACCATATATCGTAGTAATTTGTATGTAACACTCTATTCGTCGAATGCTAATGTTGTTGTAAAACTCCTTATGGTCGTGTTGTATTCGTGTTTGCATAAATTTCCACCATTTTGTCTTTTTCGCTTACATATTTTAGGTTTGCATATATTATCTTCGCTTCTCTTAAAATATGCGTGATTCATGCTATTCCTAAGCAAAGATTCACAACAAAGTGACTGAATAAAAGTTTTATTGTACGTCTCAAATACAACTATCGTATAAATTTATTCAAATTACATTTTGCTTTTACTTGTATCGTCTACAAACTTTTGTTAAATTGGTGCTAACAAACCTAGTAAATTAAACCAGACTCGTTAGTGTAGTATTTCACCATCAATTTTAATAATATTGAAAATTGCAAAAAGTTTCTTGTCAATAAGGAGCTGTCAGTCAAGTCGCCCCTCACAATTATTGGTATAATAATGAGACATTATTACAGGGGCGAAGTTTCTTGGTAGGGGGGAGCTACGGGGCATAAATATATTATCCGAACACTTGAAAGTGTCCTCCCAATGGAGAAACTGTTTAAATATTGCAGATTTATGCTAAACGTTAACGTGGACTCAAGTCTTTTTATTACCGCATAAAAAGTTAATTCAAATTAACTCGGTGTAACGCGAGTTTTACTTTTACCCTTCTGTAAATCTTGAAAAATGTTTTCTTATCTTCGATGTGAATCTTTGACGTAATTAGAAAGCTGAACTAAAAAAACACAATCTGATGCAGACGTGATTTATTACTTTACTCCTCAGACAATAGTCTGAATGAATGAAAACATAATTTTTCAATCCCATTCAATTTTGTTTTTACCACAAATAATGACAGAAGACTCGGTCGTCTGTCTTAAAAATTAAATCGTTCATTCTTCTTTTGTCCTTTACAAATCACAAAACTCGTCAAATATTTTTGTTTACAAAATTTGATTTGGAAAATGAAAATATTTGTTAAATGAACGCTTCTGAAAGACACCAATTAACGTTGTAATTTGTTTAGAAAATTGATGGATTTTGGACTGCAGTATACAATGAAAACCAAACTGAGTAATCTTACAGAATTACTAAAATACTTATTAAAGTTTTACTTGTTGTTTTTGCTTCAAATCTGATACCTGCAGGAGTCTCAGCAAAAGCGTTTTTGTAATAAGTATTAATGTTATGCCATAAGTAAGTTCGTTTGCACCCCGATTTCACATTTCATTGCACGGCTACATCTTAATATTCACTTGAGACCTTCAGTTCGTACTCTGGTTTCCAAGCAAAAAACATCAATGGTCCAACAAAGTAACTCAGTGACTTAACTCCACCCACAAAAACCAATAGTCTTTGGTTAAGACTCCAGTCTCTATTTAAATGGTCTGATTGAAATCCGTAGATTGAACACTCAGAACAAGTTATCATTCCAAATTGGACTTAATTCTTTAGCCGATAAAGTTCGAAGTTGCTTATAAAAGTTAAGATTTTCGGTCTACCCTCGCCCTATGAATAATTCAAGTGGTGCCTAATAACTAGTACAGTGGATGGTGAACGTATGGATTTTGTCCTTTTCGATTTTATTAGGATTAGATGAAAGGAATGATGGATGGTGTAAGAATGTGCCAGCTTTGATACGTAGTGATGTAACTTTTTGATTTTACCGTACATTCCTCGATTCGTTTTTCGTTCACGATTTTCCTTTGAGCGAACTCACAATCGAATCGATTATAAATTTACGATACGTGCTTACAACATGGTCCTTTTGATGATAAATTGATTGTCCTTAACTTAAACTTTTAATTACCTTCTTATTTATAGACATTAACACTACAAATCCATGTTTCCTCAACTTTATGGTGTTATAGACGTTACTAAGCAAAGATTTTATCTCTTCCAGGTACTTTCAAGACGCGGCAATCAAAAACTTTTACATTGCATCGAGTTTTACAATTGTAACAAAGAAAGTTTATGACAACGCCATCTAGTGGTCATTCAGAGTTCCAGCATTAAGTTTGAGGTATTTGTGTAAAATAAATTTTATTTCATGTTGTGGAATGCAAGATAGGCAAACGATTGATACTTTTATTAAAGTTTTTTCTTAAAGTTACACTGTAACACCTTTTAGTTAATAATATAGCTAATTCCATTGACAAAGAATAGACAAATCCTCGTTGCGCGCGACATCAAACGCGTGGATGAGTTATTCTAGTCTATAATCTATCTCTGTGCCAAAATTCATCAAAATCGTTTTAGTAGTTTTTGCGTAAAGAGTGTTGAACAACCTTACATCATCAAACACTTTCACGTTAATAATGTCAGCTGGATTATTACGTTTTTTGTTCTTTCTTTTGATATAAAATCGTAAAAGTACTACAAATATTCCATATCCCTATTATAACAAAGCAATCAAAAAAATTAACTTAAAACCTAAAGTGGCATAAAACGAAGGCAATCTGACGACTATTGCTACGAATTATTGCCCTATAAAAACGAGAAATATATTTTTTGAATGGCAACACTGAGCTGTCAAAGGCACATTCGGTCGTAAAACATTGGCGGTAGAAACATGGGCATTGTTTTATAAACAACTCGCTAATAAGTTACGGGGGTAGGCAGTTATGTAAATAAGTTTTACTACGTGACGCATTAATTAGATATAGCTATTGTAATGTGTTGATGTCAAATGAGATTGTTTTTAGTAACGTCAGATAATACCAGCCTATATACGTCCCACTGCTGGGCATAGTCCTCTTTATAAGCGTTTTCTTTGAGAGTTTGTTATAACGCCTAGGTTATAATACTACAGGTTTAAATTTCATACGCCATAAATATAAAGTTATTTACTTTATGTGAATGGGAATTTACTGTACTTTACGTCATATCCTTAATCTGCGTAATGGTGGGATATGTTAGAATTATTATACTTAACTTGCTTAATATATAAATATGAATTAAAATGTAAAACAAAGCCGGACTTACTTTATATTTTTTGTATTAAAATAGTAATTAATATCAAAGTAATTCGTTCAATTCGACGACCTCCGTGGTCGAGTGGCGCACGCACCGGTTTCAAGGTGTCGCTAGCTCTGAGGTCCCGGGTTCGATCCCCGGCCGGGTCAATGTAAAAATTCACATTTCTACATTGTCTCGGGTCTGGGTGTTTGTGGTACCTTCGTTGTATCTGAATTCCATAACACAAATGCTATAGCAACTTACTTTGGGTTCAGAACAATGTATGTGATGTTGTCCGCATTTATTTATTCATTTATTTATTTAATTATTCACACGGATAAAAACTTTTAGGAAAATGTTTGTTTGTTTGTCCTAGCAAAGCTTTTGAACTACCAGTCAGTTTTCTAAAAGATTGTACCTACTGGCGGATAGCTGGCATATTGGCACTAACTTAAGATTAATTAATTTGTTACTAGCTTTCAAAGAGAACTCTTCAAAAGTACGGGATAAAAAATTCATTTAAATCAGTTCAGTGGTTTATACGTGAAAGCGTAACAAACAGACATAGTAACTTTCGTATTTATAATATTAGTAGGGATAATGGTCTTCTTTATCGTCATTTTGACGTGATATTCTACGAAATTATCAACATCCATCACTAACAAAATAAAACATAATTTATTCTAAAATATAACATCAAATGCACGCACTTAATTACATTCTAAAATAACATTCAAAAATCCATTCAGTTTCAAACGAAACCACATGAACGTTACATACAAAAGTGAATCAAAACTAAAATGCTAAATAAAATTGCAAATGTAGTATGAAACGAAATTAGTATAAACGTGTAATAAACATACCGCATAGGTAATAGGATTTTATTGTTTGGTTCTCTCTAGCATGACTGTGTTCTGAACTAGGTCATAGTTGACGCAGTCTATGGATGTTGAAAACAGCGGAACTGGTTTCCAGTAATTCATGTTGCTAATTGACTTTCGCATAGTTAGATGTTTGATGAAATACAATGTGTTTATCTGTATGGATATTTACACGTCCATACATGTAGATTCTTAACAAATAGAGGGTCTGTTTACAATATTTGGCTTTCTTTTTGTTCGGGGTAATCTCTGAACTGGTTGGACCGATTTTGACGGGATTTATTATCAGACAGCTGATGTAATAAGGAGTAGGCATGTTATCTGGCAATTGTGGTAGTGTTGCAAAAACAAAAATAAAATATCTAACTAATATATTAACCTTTTTTTCTAACTAAAGACAATTTGATGTAAGAATAGTATTTAAAATAACATTTTCCGATACAGCTGCGGACAAAGCCGCGGGCACAACTAGTATTTTATAGATCTGTGTTTAAAAATCACAACTCAATTCAAGACAGCAATTGTTACAACCCCGGTTATTTTTACCCCTACGCAAAAAGAGGGATGTTGACCGCTATGTGTGTCTGCCTGCAGCACCGTAGCACTTTAAAGGGTGAACCGATTCGGATGCGGTTTTTTGTTACTGCAGTGTTTTTTTAATATTTTATATTATATTTTAATATAAATGTGCGTGAATTTAAAGGAAATGTTTTACGCAAAAAATGATGATTTAACTTTTAATTTTGTTGTAACTTTGTTTTGTTATAGCTAACACATAAAATTAAGATTAACGCTATAATTTATTAACACAAGTTGTCGAAATTTCGAAAGCTGTTAGTTTTCCGTCAGTCTCCCTTAAGCGTCCATTGTCGACGCTTGCTGTAGGGTTGGTACAGCCAGCAACAGAAGTTCGTTAACACTAGTCGATTTTCCAAACTGTACAGTATCAAATTTCGTAAATAATTGCTGTATTGTTAATGAAAAAAGTTTGAAACTAAGTAAATTTAAAACATCAACAACGCATACGTCTCAATCAATTTCTGACTCTTGATAATGTAACATCGCATAGTCGCAGTAAAAAGAAGAAATCTGAAAAAAGAAGTGAAAGAAAAATTAACGTGTCTTAAACATAAAGTCGTGGAAGCTTTGCGGTTTTATACATGTATTTGTGCACAAGGTACAAGATGCAGACTCGACGCCAACGCCGATGTCTTTGACTTGTCAGTTCAAAGCATTTGAGCGATTCGTCAGCGTTAGTGCTTGGAGATAATGAATTTTGGCTAATAATATAAATCTGTAGATAGTCCGATAGGATTCCGAAAAAAATGGAATCTTTCAGTTTATCACATCATTAAAAAGTAAAGAAGATAACACGCACTTAAGTTTGGTAATGAATGGGAGCTAAAAACATCACTTGCTAGTAAAAACCGTACTGGTATGTGACGTCACACGAAATTTTAAATCAGAGTATTCCTTTCATCTTTTTCTAAACGAAAAATTACTTATCCAATACTTATTTTAGATCTGTTTGATGGACTAAACAGATTTCTTTTTTGTCACATACCCTATTGTAACTTATCAGGCTCTGTATTAACTTCTGCCGTCTGTACTTCAGAAACACAACTCCTCATACCCAGGCTATTGTGGATGGGAAGTGGGTCAGGAGCTTGCACCATGAGTAGGAACTTTGTTACTTTTTTTATTCACAATTGCTCGGAACAGTTTTCCCCGTGCTACTTATTTTTTAGGTTAATTGGGCTTGCATAGGTGTTGCGAACGCAATTGTGATTCAAGTTTCGGAGATTTTTTGTTGAAGCTTTTTTTTGTATGGCAACATGAATGTCTTATGTCACGCTTATGTCACATTTTTTGACGTGATTAAAATTCAAAATTCAAGCTTTCATTATGATCGCTGCAGCATTATTTATTAATTAAAACTATGTAAATTATTATTGAATAAATATTAAGTGGTTGTACATACAATCACGCTCGATCTAGGAGACACTTGCGTGGATAGATTAAGTCTTCAACTCAAATAATGCACGTCTAAAATCATCAAACGCTGCAATCATTTTTGAATTACCCTCACAAGAACTTCCATACAAACTATCCGATATAAAATTGAAAACATTTCAATTCCCATACAAATGAATTGTATGAAACTACAAATAAATCTATTCGCTACAAAGACTCAAAGGGCCAACAATTTAAGTGCCATCTTCCCACCGAAATCAAAGCGGTTCTATTCCCATTTGGGCAAAAACTGCAGTGAACAGTTGCTTAGTGGTACTTGCTAATGGCATAGTGCCATAGTGGCACTAACTGCGAGCACGCGACACTACTCATAATATTCCCCTCGCATTTATAATACAGAGGAATAAAATGGTCTATCGATCCTATAGGGGACGTAGGGCTGTCCCAAAAAAAAAAAATTTTTTTTTTGTGTATAACAGAATATTTATGAAAAAGAAGCCATGTTTATTTATGACACGTATAATACATAAACAAACATGGCTTTTTTATCATATTATCATAAGTTATGTAATACTTCTACATTAAAACTTATGTTTCGTAAATTTAATATTCAAAATTTAATATTTCGTGGTTAGCATTATTAATGAAGCGGCGGCACCCATTGTAACATTAGTCTTATTAGCATAATTAATTACCAATTATTTTAATATGCCACATTAGTTTTTGAGAAAGACATCACCATATTTAAAGCGGTATTTTTATGGTTTAATTAATTTTGTATATAATATTACAATCACCATAAAAAACTTGTATTGAAACATAACTATGAAAGTTAAATTCCTTAAAACAAATGGGAATTTTTAAAGTTATCTACCAAGCATATTACGTATGTTAAATTGAACTAAACTCACACGATAATTCATTAATAGCTAGTTTTTTGCCTTCAAAAAGTCAGGCTAGGAGGTAAAATTAGACGTAACTTCATTTATGTCATAAAGATTAAAGTACAAATGAGATTACACGAAGTAAAGTTAAAAAAAAAGAAAGTAGGTACCGCAATTTTTTTCAAAAGTATTTTTTATTATCTCTATTTCTTTTCTCTCGTGGCAACCCTGGCACGCGCACCCATGGACGTTGTTCGCACGGCGTGTTTATATTACTGGCAGAATTGCCATTTTTTTTGGCGTTAGATCCAATGAATCAGAAAGCTCGCTATAATGCGAGTAATCGTTTGAATCCGTTATATTTCTATCAGATTATTTTTTAGTGATGGGCACTGAATTAATGGCCATCCCTTTGTGCTAAATGAGATTATATTTCGAAAATATTTGATGTAGAAGTTTTAATATTGGATGAGAGTTGCAAAGGCTGCGTGTGTTTACACACTGGTGGTGTTTTGTTGCTTTACCCGACAGACTAACAAGAGGTGTTATGTTTATATAAAAATAAATAATATTTTATATTTACTGTTGTGTTTTCAAATGGGAATCGTACATTTGTACATATTTAGAGTATCTTTTATATAAGATTTTTCATTTCAGCAGTAACTTACATTGCTAAGTATTAAAATACTCTGCATCAAAACTAAACTTACATACATTGATACACAAACACATCATACTTTGATACAGGGTGTCATCATTAACCCACCCAAAAAAATGCAAAAATTAAATCATAAACAAAAAACAATAAGTACAGATGTCAATCATAGACCATAGAGCATACATAGAGGGATCGTAGCCTCTAATAAAGGCCTATTGTCCTCCCCCCGTATTTATTTCAGAGATAGATAATCTTTTATTATTCCTAGTCACAATTTATGGTTGGCCGTCGAATTTCATTTGTCATTGGCAGCCATTGTGAAAGGTCTTTTGTGCCCCATTCTTGGAAAGCGATCGATAAAGTATTGATATTATTATGTTAGCCTGATTTTGTTAGTTAGTATTATATATTAGGTTTTTGGTATTTGTGTTGTGTAATTTAGTGTTTACTGGTGATACTGGTGATGGGCTCCTTTTTCCGCACGTAGGCTCCAAGTCGGCCCATTGTGCGTCAGGTGGCTTTGGGAGGCTGTCAGTCCAGCCATCCCAACTCCCTCCAGATAATTTAGTGTTTATCTTAATGATAATATATTTCTCATATACACAGCCTTTTATAGTCCTTCACTAGACAGTCTTTAGGCCTAGACAAGTAATTTACTTGGAGCGAAGTTCTTATGATTAGTTATATAATTTTCGTACTCATACTTAGCCTCCTAGTCCCAAAATAGATTTTAGTCTAAGCAAAATGGAGGTTGATAAGGAGGTAGCTATCCTTTATTTACTATTAAATTCGGAACAGAGGTTTAACACTAATTGCAGAAGCAAGCAGAGGTTTAAAATAAATGGTACAACAGTAACATAAACCACAGTGAAAGTAACTTATATGATACTGGCTGTTGCCCGCGACTTCGTCCCCGTGGGTAGAAGATATAAGTTATGATTTGTACCTGCCCTATTTTTTTTCACATTTTCCTTTGTATCTTCGCTCCTATTAGTCGCAGCGTGATGGTTTATAGCCTAAAACCTTCCTTGATGAGTGGTCTATTCAACACAAAAATAATTTTTCAATTTGGACCAGTAGTTCCTGAGATAAGCGCGTTCAAACAAACAAACTCTTCAGCTTTATATATTAGTATAGAGTATAGATTAAGATTTTTAATAAATTGTCAGTGCTATTTAGCAAACACACACAGCTTATTAAGTGACTTCCTTTTTGTACAGCGATATTTTACCGAAACGTTTTATTTATATTTAAACACTATTTCAAAAAGAAATACAATTCAAAAACTTCACAAATCAATGTAAATAACCTAAAACCAACGTAGGCAGTTCGAAATTGGTTATCGTATTACCAAAAACCGTTAAACGCATTCGAAAATTTAGAAAAACACGCCGTTTAAGTTTAAAATCACATTCAAAAAAATTCGAAAAACCTTCGGAAGTGTTTCTTTTAATAGTTACCATTATTTTACGTGTCTTAATGGGTTTTACCATTTACAAGTAGCTGTCAATGGTAATTCACCTTCGTTACAAAATCAATGGAGTTTTGATACTTAAAGTGTACGTTTTGATTCAGAGTTTAACGACTTTAAACGCTTTTATCGATAAACCTGTTGTTTTGAGATGTGTCGGCATGGTACTGTTGTAGAGAAAAGTGGTTTGAACTATTCAAGTTTTTTTTTGTAAAGTTACTGTGTGAGTTTATGGAAAAGTAGACTTGAGGGGATTGTTTTAGAGACAAATAAACCTGAATAAACTTTATTTATACTAATAAGTAGATTTTTGTATTTTCGGATTTGTAAGAAAATCTTTCCCCATTTGCGGGAATAAACGCTTTTAAAATGACCGACGCAGTCAGTTACAGCGACAAATACAAACATGTTTTCAAAAACATACAATCTTAACAATAATGTTTTCATTTTATACCAAACACTTTTCTTCACGCCTGTACGGTTTAACGATTTAAAAGCCTATAATTGATTTCGCAATCTTAACCTCGACTGCACTCACTGTATTGTGAATAATCAATTTAAATAACTGATAGCGAATAACCTACTTTACAGGTTAACTTTCAAACTAGAAAAATAAACGGTTATAATCAGAAATCTGGTTTAAAACAGCAAAAAGATCTTGTGGTCTTATTTAGTTAATTGCCTTACTTAGTGACAAGGTAACTCGACCTTGAATAATTGACTAGACCAGACTAGTTTGATAGGTAACTGTACGGATATCCGAGTGGTTGAGAGTTGAGGTCATCGAGCCTAACGAATTGGTGCGACCTGTCGCGGGTTCGATCCCCGCGTAGGACAAGCATTTGTGATCCACGAATGCTTGTGTTGAGTCTGAGTAACTTACGTATAAAGTACATTCTGTGGTTTTTGCTTGAAAGAGAAACAAAACATCCCTACATACGTACAACGCGTTTACAATATTACTTTCATAACATTTTTGAACATCACATCTCTGCTTACCCTACACTAAACCTACCGTGATAATACAAATTACGTACAGTTTCAAATAGTTTTTGTTTCTCACTTCACAGTTTCCACTTATTCTTTGGCAGAGTCAAGCCGTTAATTGAAACCGAGTTTGGCACGAAACTTGTTGGCTTGCCAGCGTGATTGTCGAAGTCACAATATGCCTACCTAATATAGATCATAATGTAGTGTTACTACGATTTCTGCTTAATGGGGTAAGCAGAAACCTCCGATTATTATATCAGTAGCTTTTCTCACGGCTTCGGGTGGTCGGTTATATCGCGTTTCTAAGAGAACTCACTCGGACATAAGTCCGGGATAAAAATTATACGATGTTCTTTCTCAAGGTCAACTCTATCTCTGTACCAAATTTCATTAAAATCACGTGAAGGAACAGACAGACAGACAGAGTTACTTTCGCATTTATAATATTAGTAGGGATGAGGTTTATAGAGCTGTAGTGATGATTTACGAAAATAATAATAACAATAATAATTTAATTATGATTTCACGACATACAGTCTGTAAAACAAACAGACATACTTACAGATTCGGAGTCTTGGGAATACCCGTTTTTGATATAAAACTCTATTTAAGTAAATGTGTTAATAGCAAATAGAAAATGTGTGTGTCTATGCAAGCCTAAACTAATGAACAGATATTACACACATAAGTGGTATTCTTACAACATTATGTGCAATCAAATATATATTTTAAGTAGCATTTAGCAGGTCAACAATCAAAAATAAACCTTAAATGTAAAAATACAAAGTTTAATATCGCATTACAAAACAACTTTCAATACACAATAATGAAATTCGCCATACAGTACAGCATATAGCCAGGATCTAAAAATTCTAAGTCGTTTGAAACAATGGTGAGGCTTTAATCAACTATTGTTAATAGGAATTTATTGCTCATTAAAGGTATTATGAAGTAGGGACCATTCGCGGGTACCATAAATACAAAGCTTGATAGGTAATTAGACCGCAACGATTTCTATTGCCTCATACGACGGTAGGGTTGTATAATAGTGCTGGTTTTCTTTCTGATCTAGGTAAAACACATATTTGAAAATCGTAGGAAAGTGAAATCTGTAGTAAATTTTAAGAATTATTGCTGAGTGCGTCTGCAAACGATAGTGACGACAAAATACATTTTTTTCTGTTTGCCTGTATGTGCGTTTGTGCGCAATGATCTCAGCAAAAGCGAAGCATTGGGTAAGCTTCGCTAAACATTAAATGTAAGTGATGCGTTTTTGACACGATGGTAGTGTGAAAGTTGTGGAATAACTATCACACTTGAATTATAGACAGTAATTATAGCTATTTCTTAAAAACCCTGGCTTAAAATAAAACAGAGAGCCTTGAATAAAACAGATTATAAAAAATATTACAAAGAATATTATAAAACTGTTGTCACACAACCCTTGTACTATAAAATATCGTATTCGCTATTATTGATTGTATTGTTAAAATCGCACTTTATTGTGTTAAATAACACCTCTTTTATTAGGGCTTACAAATACGCACGCATATGCGTATTTTTTAAACTTGAATACAGATTTTAAACACACGTATAAAACAATATCATTACAGTATTGAAGGGAGATGGCACTCCGCTCTCTATCTCTCTTTCTCATCTCTCCGTCGCGCTTACACACCTGCAAAAATATAACTTTACAACGTGGTTTCCCAATGTCAAAGACCTTTTAACAATCAGCAATTTTTATAGAGATCTGTTTTGCTACCTCTTTTCGAAAACTTCTAAGAAAAAGCAATTTAGATTTATAGTCAATTCAAATGTTATTTCAATCAAATATAGCAATTTTCTGAATTGTTAGGTCATCCATTTTGTTTCAAGTAATTTGTGAAAACGATAAAAGATTTAATAGCTATATTTTTAAGATTGATATGAATTTTACACATTTAAATTAAGTCATTAATATATTTTTATAGTCCTGTCCGTATGAAAGACAGGCGGCAAGTGTTACTTTCGAATTAAATTAGATAGGATGATAAAATCATGAAAGACAAAGAAATAAAAAAGGGTCTAACTATGAAAATCAATCTAGCAAACGTCGTTCAGCTACGGGTAACATACCATCAGAACACACTAACAATACAAATTAACAAATCCTAGTCTTGTTAACGAAATAAATAACAATAAGTGTCAATTGTAATCACATTCACAAAGACACAGGTCAAGTTTTCGTGCATCAACACGCTTGTCCGCCGGGTTCGAATCCGACACATGTCGCGCACAGCGGGCTTGGCATGGTGACTTCAACCACTCGGCTATCCGGCAGTCAAATCTACTTAATCAAACGCATTAAAGAATTGTCTGTATGTCTATTGCATAGTATAAAAGGTTTAGGTCAAGGCTTATTCTGTTTTGGAGATATTTTGTACTAATGCCACTGAAATTGCATTTACCTTTGGTTTATGCCGTTTTGATTACTAAATGACTGTGGATTAGGTACACATGAAAATTTGATGTTTGTGTGGTCATCAAAAATGATTTTGTTAAATTGTTCTGTGTCAATTATTAGAGGAAGAAATAATGTTTTTTCTGGTAGTTATAATGCATTAATACTTGAAGTTAGTTCTTAATGAAAAGATGTTCGATTTTTTTGTGTTTTTGGTACACAAAAATGATTTAAAAATTCGATATTATATTGATTGAAAAAACTTAATGAAGAGGCTACATATGTCTTCTTAAAATCATCTCACATAATAAACATCAGTTCATTTGCCGGGGTATAGGGTTTGTCG
The DNA here is from genome assembly GCF_003590095.1 of Trichoplusia ni. Classification (NCBI taxonomy): domain Eukaryota; kingdom Metazoa; phylum Arthropoda; class Insecta; order Lepidoptera; family Noctuidae; genus Trichoplusia; species Trichoplusia ni. Next base: position 6,005,936 of record NC_039487.1, read on the forward strand.
TTAAGGATTCAAAAAGAAAGAAAGTAATAGAGCCTTTTTTATTAGTAAGTTATTCTAGTAGTGTTACCTTACATAGTTTCAGCTCTTCATGGGTCCATTACACCCTAAAACTAGATCAGAAATTAGGTTTCCATTACCTATACACACAAAACTCTAATTTACACAGGCAAAGTAACATGCGGTAAATCAAAAACTCTGTCACAGAACGAAAAACAAGACTTCACACATTAGGACCGAAGTCGGAACAACAGAGAGAGAACATAAAAAAAATATTGTCAAAAGTGAGTTGAACTTTCGTGTACAGGGTTCTGCATCATTTTGAAAGAGAATGCTAACTTGGAAGGTTTAATTATTCTGAGTTTGAATCACTTTATTTGGCTCTATTCATTTGTTTAACACTTAATAAATTATCGACTCTTTAATTAACTTAGTTTAAGATATTTTTAATACAGCCTGTTGATAGGTTAGAAAGAAGGCCAGAATTTTAAAATAATTAAACATCAAATAATGTAGGTACTTGCATTGCCAGAGAGATAACTTATCCATACTCAACTGATATTTTAAATTCCCGACAATGATCTGCATGACAAAAAATTTTTTGCTTACCATTAATTTTAGGCTTACCAGATTTAGCCAGATACCTTAACCTAACAAACGCAACAACACAAGTACCATTATTATAAAGCTCTCACCCGTACACACAACCCTAGAAGCATCCAAAAAGTACCAGCCCTACTGCGTATGTTATTCCAAACGTAAATCCTACCAGGTTTTTGATTTATGCTCCGCGCGAATAATATTGCATTCCTCCGTTTTACCTGTTTCTGCTAACCCATGATTTATACCACACGTTTTTTGGGTGTGAATGTATGTCGTAAATATGATTTTGGGCTAGACCTACCCGAGTGTACGCCTGTATTTTACTTCTAAAGTATATTCTGTGGGTTTTGTAGAGAAGATTATGTTTATTGTAATCGTCGCCCTTTGCGTCTTATTAATGTTGTAATGTATTGTTATTGTTTTGTTTTTTGCTTTTGAAGATACCTTTTTTTAGGGATCGGTGCGAAAGGGTAGATATCGAAATTATATTACTGAGACTTCGGTGTCTTATCGTCTGAAACTAGTCTCGTGAATCGTGATAACTACTATTTTAAATTTTCACTAATTATGTATTTCTGTTGAGGCTATAGCGAAAATAGCTGAAGCAACGGTTGGTAAAATCATAAATTTAATGTCGGACCCAGCTTCTTCAGTTATTTATATATTTAGTGTATTTGTACGGAACAAGTCTTCTCGAGTCTGACTCGCACGTGACCGTTTATCAATATATTAGAATACTCTTTTTTCATGTAACACAGTTTGAAAGCTCATCTTTCCCCCTATACGTGAAGAACAGCGTCTTTCTAGACCATTTAATTGTCCAACACTTAACTACACAGCACACTCAAACTCCAATTAAGTTGATATTACTAACAAACCCATATTTAATATGTCTGACTTCGACTATTTCGACTCACAAGTGCCCAGAAACAGTTATCTTAAGTCTGGACACTGTCTGCTATACCCTCGAGATAATTGGATGAAACTACATTTAGTTGTTTTGAGAGGAATTGTGTCTGCATGTGTACAATTAGACTAAGATATAAGTGTTGAGTATGTAATTTAAAATTGAACTTTTAAAAGGAAAATCTTTATTTGTGTCTAAATTTAATTTGTATTAAGATGCATTGGCTTTAGATCGAATGAATAATGTTTTGTTTTAGACTGCTTTTTACATATTTAACAGAACTGTAATAATAAGGTAACATTTTTTATAAAACGTCCCCCGCAAAAAGGAATTCAATACTTGTACATGCATAAGAACACCAAGTCCAAGAATAACCATTCGCGGATAAAAATAATGCTTGTCTTACGCTGGGATCGAACCCGCGAAACTCCACGCACAGTGGATTTAGCGTGATAACCTCAACCACTCTTGACATCTGTGCAAGTCTTTGAACTAAGGGCAGTTAGTGAGTCTTATTATCCAAGAACTTAATTACGATGAAAAAAGCGATTTAAAACTAATTGAATAAAGAAAATATTTCATCATACTCCACTTAAATATAACAATATTTTATTCATTTATTTTAGTACGTGTTTTCAAACTACGTGTATGATCACAAGACACACTAATAAAGTCCACTTATTAGTCTTAAAAGGTAGACTATAAATAAAAAATATGTATTAAAAACTATACTCAAGAATCATTAGTGCTAAGGTACAGTTGTTACTGAAGATATAATTGGAGGAAATAGCCAAATTCAATTGTTTCAGAGAGAGACTGATTGTGTTATTAAGTGGGAGCAGGTGTGCTGTCTACCCCCTATTCCCGGGGGTGCAAGGGGTCTTTATGAGGCTGTAAGTACCTATATATATAAATACACTTACATCCTAGTTGGTACTCTAAAGGTTTGGACAAAACTTACGACTGGATTGTCCTTCAAAAGTTTTTATAAATTTTTAACAAGTATTAGACTTTATTTTTTTGGATATATTTCGTATCTTTAAATAGCAACAAACTAACCAGCGATGATTGCACAATGATTGCTGTTGAGTATCGAATTTGTGCTACATCATTCGTTGCTTGTTCGTAACCCGACTTGTCATATAACAACATCAATTGTTATGCAAATTTTACTATTGTTTAAGCCTTCGATAGATACTAGACGAAATGTGCTTTCTTTATTATTTATTTCCTTATTTTATTAATATTTATCTGATTCAGCAAACTTCATTCTGTCGGACTGATTTATGAATCTCATCTATCCCGGGCGTTACCCAAACGCACACAAAAATCATTAAAATTAGTCCAGCCGTTTAGGAGGAATTCACTGGCATACACAATTAAGTACAGTCCAATTTAAACATATCATACATTTCGTTATCTAACTTACCTATAATAAATACTCTTTACATAAAACCTCCTTACACAAATTCTTAAAACACACAAGTAAGCAAACCTCTTTGCTCTGCATTTTAATCTCATTTGCTAACTAATGATTCAATATAACAGTAATCAGATATTCAACACTACAATGGGTGGTCAAAACTATGTTTTATTTTACAATAATGTTTCTTAGTAATTTATTCTCGTGTTAGTTCTTTGAAACGGTGTCAGATTCTTATATGTCTGAATTGTTAGACGTAAACAAGTATTCATTACAATGATTTTGTATTGTATGAGTTTTATTAAAATGTAAGTTTTTTAAACATTTTTGGGACTGTAAGCTACAGAATACCTAGACTATTATTGTAATTTGTACCATTTTATTTTTTATTGTTTTGTAAGACGTATTTCGTATTATAACTTATTCGTAGATTTCTAGTTTTCTTAGCCTGTAAGTCCGTCTGTCACGAGCCAGTATGAGTTGAATTTTCATCGATAATGTGTTTTTATAACCTCAAATAATTAAAATAAACATTGAGGTTAAGCAGTGGTTGCAACGGTCTTAAATTTACTCGTCTTTTTCGAGCAATCCCCACGAGTTTCGGGCAGCATGAGATCCGCAGATAATTTTAACACAAATTTCATTAATATTGATTCAGCATTTTCATCGAAATATAACAGACAGACGTTGTTATTTTCACATATAGTTAAAATTATAGTAGTCTGTGAATTAGCTACCAAATTCCAATTCTCAACCTATAACTCTAGATTTAATTACAGCACAATATATGATTAATACCGTGGTTCCGCCTATATTCTGCTACCGAACACCATTTTATAAATTACAGTCTTTACAACATACAACTTTTGGTTTACTTACTCTAGCAAAATTGAACCTTAATACGTTGCAATAAGATCCCTGTTAATATTCAAATTCTACTTGCATAGTACTCTTGTAAATTCCTAGCAAAAATGAACCTTAACACGTTGGCATAAGAGTTTTGTTTAAATTCAAGTGCCCTATAATTTTACTTGAGTTACTACTTCCTGAGCTAATTAATGAGTAAGTCTTGATTGGCGTTACTTAATTGATAAGAAGATTTATTGAGCTATTTGTCTTAGGTTAGGTAGCCAACATACTAGAATATATTATCACTATTCCGTATATACATTTCAAGTTAAAATTGTGAAAGAAATTTAATAAGTCTTGAAAAAAGTACAAACCTGGTTTTCAAATATTTACTACTAGCTGTTGCCCGCGACTTCGTCCCCGTGGGTAGAAGATTTTAGTTATGATTTATACCTGCCCTGTTTATTTCACATTTTCCATTTTATCTTCGCTCATATTAGTCGCAGCGTGATGGTTTATAGCCTAAAGCCTTCGTCGATAAATGGTCTATTCAACACAAAAAGAATTGTTCAATTTGGACCAGTAGTTCCTGAGATTAGCGCGTTCAAACAAACAAACTCTTCAGCTTTATATATTAGTATAGATAGTTCCTGAGATTAGCGCGTTCAAACAAACAAACAAACTCTTCAGCTTTATATATTAGTATAGATATATATGAATATAAGCTACCGTCATATCCTAACGTGAAATTCATTTATATCTCGATAACAATCGAAGATAATAATTTTGTTAACATTATGGGTTAACCAAATATACAGTAAAGTACTTGGATTATGTATTAACCACATTGTTTTATCAAATTCAGATTGTTTCCCATCTGGATTATTCTGAATTACATTCATTTATTTTAAGTTGCCTTATGTTATGCGAAATATATATTAACACATATATTGATATTAAATAAAAAAAAAACAACGCAAAAATTCTGATATACCGCCATTTCGCTGTATAAAAAACAAAAACGTCCATGAAAACGTTCTAAAATATCGAAATACCCTCGAAAGTCGATGTTTAATAATTAAATTTCATACACCGCTGGAGTATTCGGAAAGTGGCGATTTACCTGTAAATTAATTCGGCATCAGCTTCGACATGTTGGCCGTGTACAACCCTAGCCGGCTTTTTATAGGGCTGTCACGAATAATTTTACACAATTTTATTTAGACCGATATTTAACACAATCACTTATATCTTATTTATCTTCAACTTTTAATTGGTTAAATATCTATTCGTTCTCTATCGCTACGTTTTTTTTATGATGTTATTATCAACTATGGTTTTAAGTATAAATTTGCAAAGTTACGTTGATTAATCAACAAAAGTAATTCAACAAATACATGGTTTAGTAGACTGTAATTTCCCCTTCGGTGTACAAGAGCATGATATCACATTTATATTCAAGATTAACTGAACAAATCGCATTCTAAAACAAGAAGTTTATTGACAAAGCCATAGATCACAACTTCTGTAACGCAAAAGGGTGCATAACCTCAAATATTAAAATATATGGTTCAATCAACACGCTAAATATTGGATTATAAGCGTTGTGGTGTGTTATTAATGTCAATCAATCTTGTGGCTGTGGCAAACACTCAATAAGCACGTATTTAGCAGAATTATGTAACATTAAACTACGTATTTACACTAAGATTTAAGAATTCATTAGCTAGATTATTACTTCAGAATTACCACTATAGGTATATGGAATGTTTTTTTTTCTTGTGTAAAGTGCCCCACTGATGTTCAAAAGCCTCCCGTAAGACCTATGATTCTCTATCCTGTCCTACTTTAAACCAGTCCATGTGGTCTGCATTCATGGCATCCGAAATGCCACCGCTTCTCAGACCGGACACGACTGCGTGGCTTTAGAAAAGAGGCAAAAAATAGAAGAAAAAATTATGTATTACAAATTAAAACATTCAAATTTTAATACAACCAAAAATAACAGCTGTAACAGCCGTACAAAACCAAATGGCGCTTAAAATTTAAAACTACATCAACCAATTAGCTGGCACTATCGACTGAAATTAATTCATTTTTTTTAATTGGCAGCCCTAACGCTGCATGAGTCCCTAGGGTTGGCAACTTCGACAATTTGTAACATTGTACGAGTTGTGTCGCTGTCCACTGTATAACATATTTACGATACGAAATATTAATCTGGTTGGTAACATAGCGGCGATAGTTTGGCAGACTAGACAAGCACATAGATTATTATATTGTTCAGATAGGCAAGTTGGAGCCAGTTTTTTTGTGGATGTTTTTTAAGGTAATTTTGTAGTGTTGTTTGACTTACTTCGAAGTATAAAGCTAGGTTTTTTTTGATTGACTATGGTAAAGGTTTATTCTATTTGTGGAGGTTAGACAGGTAAGTTTTAATTAAAATACGATACTTTTTTAAATCTAGTTAAAATGCTTCTATAACTGAAAAAAAACAAGGTATTCGCTATAGTTAATTGCACCGGTTTAAAATTAAGATTAGATTTCTATTTAATAAACTACAATAAGCACAAAAGTTGGAAATGAAAAAAAAATGTAATATACATATAAGTATACAATTTAATTCAGATCACCAAAAATAAAACTTTATTATAGCAGTAAATAACTTTCGTTTTCAAACGTCCTGAAGCAATATATTTCTGTATTCATATTTACTAAATTTCACTTTATCAACATATATTCAACCTGACAGCTTCCAATTTACCGAAAATCTATTGAAACCTTTATAAAATAACATAATAAATAAAGATCAGATCAATTGAAAACCAATTTAAATTCAATTTTTACCAAATCTAAGAGAAGCAATATAAATTGATATCAATTTCATACAAATCTAATAGTTATTAATTAATTTTCATAGCTATAAAATTTTAGAAATTCAAGCAAAAGTCGTTTGTAAGTTGCGAAATATTGAGCTAAAATGCATGCAAAAATTTGGCATTGAAGTATGAATTTTAGCTAGTATAGTTGACATAATATATGTATAGTGTCGCCATATTCAAAGTTATGTTTCTGATTGAATAAATGTTGATCATTAATTTATTTTAATAATAGGTACTTATGCAGTTTTACTTTTGGATCAGAAAAATACAAAATACGTAAGAAATCAACTAATGCCCGATGATTATTGGAGGTGTAAAATCTTTTTAGAAAAATCAAGCCGTTAATAATACAACTTGAAATTGTATAATTTATTTTCTTAGTCATTTACATCATCACTTTTACATTATATATGAGTTTTTATGCTCGCATTGCTACATTTCCTATCACACTACCCAAAAAGAAATGTCGAAACAAACTTGTACCTGTCTGAGCTATAATAAAATTGTGTACAGAGGGCGCTCTATATATAATTCATGCGCCAACGTTTAACAGTAGGTGCGAATAAATATCGGGGTCCCTGCCCCTTCCTCGCCTCACTAAATTAGTATTTTATTGCTATCGCTCGTTTTCAATTTTTATTGGGCTTTGCCAAATAGAAACGTATAAATCTTGTAACATTGATTTCGCACGATGGATTCATAGCTGTTAAAAATATAACTTTTATTGCGGTTTTTGTTGCTATAAACTTACTAATTTAATGAGAGATCGATTTTATATTGACTTCAGATGAAAACTACGTCATAAAATTAATTCTGATTACACTCATCTAAGAGTATGGCTTTAGCGGGAAAGTTGACTGTCAAAGTCCCAAACAACCACATTTTCTTAAACTCTTAAAGGTTTCTTAAGTATTTTACTTTATATTTGTTACTTTAAACCACAAGAATTTAACGTATTTCTATTAAGTCAAATTAAAATTGACGTGACGTCTACGTGTTTGAGTAGGTAAATCTAGAAAAAATAGATCAGCAATCAATTTGATCTTCAACCTTAATCATCCAATCAAAATCCCTACTAATATTATAAATATGAAAGTAACTCTGTCTGTCTGTCTGTCTGTTACGCTTTCACGTCTAAACCAACGAACTGATTTTAATAAAATTTGATACAGAGATAGAGTTGACCTTGAGAAAGAACATAGGATAGTTTTTATCCCGGACTTTTGAAGAGTTCTCTTGGAAACGGGATATAACCGACCTCGACGCGGGCGAAGCCGCGGGTGAAAAGCTAGTTCTACAATAAACTCTACATTTCACAATCTAAGCTTCAGTTAAACTTAAACCAAATCTCTAAATTCGTCGGTAACTAACAGTAAATTTAACTCTTGTCGTGTGAACATAATTGGATTGACACTGCTGTCATCAGTCAAAGTTTATATCGTTAACTGCGTTCTATCACTACATGTTTATAACTTAACTAGTTACCGTACGTTTAACGTAAGTGTTAATGTTTTATTGGTTTCAGGATGATGACGTGTATTAATCAAAATGTATTTATTAATTGTATTAACACCTCGACACAATAAGATTGGAGGTATAAGTTTGAAATGAGTGTCTGTTGGTTTGCCTGTCTGTTTGTCTGCTTGAGGCCCTTTACGTTTTTTTTTTTTAGGTTCCAAAAACATACAGGGAAATTTATTATAATTATACAAAGAAACAGTTAATCTACCCGTCCATTTATTAAAAGATTGAATACAGTCATTTAATTAGTCAGAAATTTAATTTGAACCAAACCAAAAATACAATTACCAGTTGTAAGTCAAACGAAAACTCAAACCCTTCCAATAATAACTACTTAAATACTCACGAAAACCATTAAATTTATGAAACATGGCGTTTTAACGCCATAATGACAGATTGCCATAAATATTTGGCATGGCAACACTATAAAAAACATCTTTAGAACTTCAACAACCACGCTTATAAAGTACTCCCATAATTATGGGGCAATTTTTATGTATGGCAAGTAAAATTGTCGGTCGGAATTCTGAACTTCAATCGTAATTCATAACAATACATTTTCGAGTTATTTTGGTACGCGTGTTCAAAACGAAGAGATAAATATTTCGGAAGATTATTTCATATGTAGATATTATTTCGTTTTTTTGTAGCAATATTATTTATTTTTATAATGTTTTACCCCTTATCTATAATATGCTTTCTGTTACAATATTTCTATAACTAAACTTTTACTTTGTTTTCAGGTACGTCACATTTGATCAAAATAAAACCTGAAGTAACCCATCTTCAGATTAATGTAAGTAAAAGAAAGACCCTTTAAACAATATCGCCACATTATACTCAGGCTAGTAATTATTTAGGTGTCATTTGGTCCCATAAAAATTACAAACATCACGAGTGGACATCCCCTAGAATTCAGTTAGTCAGTACATACTTTAACGCTTGCCGAATCAGACTTATTATATCCTTAATCATGGACACTGACTTAATCGTTTCATTTGTCACTTCGATCGATAGTTCAAACATGTATAAAACTAAACTTAATTAAAATTATCCAAAATTCCAGTACGAAATTCAATATTAAGTTATAATTTAACTGGTGACGTTTCCAGTGCGTCTAATTCGATATAAACTTAAGTTATCGCTAAGTTATTGTTGTAGATGTTTTGCTTCGTCAAGCCAATCTAAGTTGAGCAGACAACAATTATAAGTTTCGCCGCCTCCTGTCATTTTGTTTAACGTTCCTACTTTTGTTAACTTCGAAATAACTTAATGTTTATAGTACTGTTCCGGTATTCCATTGAATTCTAAGTAAACATAATTTGCTTTAAGAATGTTTGCCCGCGTACTCCGGGATTTTATAAAAGAATCCTGAAAGTAATTACAGTTTGTATCGCTCGGCCCACTCACCTTGATGTGGGTCAATCTTTATTTTTCTTCCGCATCCATCAACTTTTCCTTCATTCACCTCAAAGAGCACACGGGAAAAATACTCGAGAAGTCGTTCAAAAAGCTTAATCTAAAATATTTCCATTTAAACGGAAACCTCGACTGTTACGTGAAACTGCAAAGTGGTACGGGGGAGGAACGTCGCTCGACAAAAGTTCAAACTAAAGAAATCACGTTCTTGCACCATTGTCACCTGCGTCCACTACCAAAAGTGCATTTCAAGAAACTACCGACACAACGAGGGTTTCGTTTTTGTTTTATTCCTAACCTGAGGCGTCTGCAAACCGCCTCGGCACAAACAAATACACGTCCAACCGTAAAAACTAAATTAAATTGGCTTTACTTTGTCAAAAACAAAGTACAACATTCTCGGAAAAGTTGGAGAGCAGAATTTTCTTGGTTTGTACTGGTGTTTCCAAAAAATGTTAAAGTGGAACAATGTTTCAAGCTGACAAACGTTTTTATGATTCAACAGGAGCATGCTTAGCTTGCAGTCTTCACGGTTCCTCGTCGGAAAAACTTTCAGACGGTATTATAAATCGGTGAAGTCAGAGGGAGAAAGCAGATGTCTGGAATAGAACAAGTTCGGAAATTTACGGGCTGACCGGACCGTCAGTTTTTTGGCCAACTATTATAGTGCTCCGCCACACTGGGCGTGTAAAATTCATGTAATTTAAAACTTCTGTTGAATTAGTGAGTTTTTGTAAAGCATTTTGATTAATGTTACCTTCACACGGCGGGGGGTGGAGGAAACTTTTGCTATTACTTTGAATGGGTGTTTAAATTTCTCAATAAAAGTTGCTTGCAGGGTGTTTGGCCCCACATTGTGTATTTGATATTTTGACAGAGCCTTTGGATCGAACTTTGTGCCGGGGAACTTGGCGAGAACCGCTTCATAAACGTCTTTGGGGTACCTTTGAGTGTGTAGATGGGAAGTTTGTATTATGAGTGGAAACTTATTTATTAAGGCTGTATACTTGCTCCGCTATTTTCCGTTGTTTTGGTTTGTATCTGAAAGTGTCGTTCGTATATTTTAGCTGTTGTGAGGTCAAAGGGACAGCGTAGGTGTTGAGGTCAGACAAACAACGGTTTTGTGAACCCTTTTAGAGATTATTTTGTGTAATAATTAACATCAACGTAGTACCGAAATGGTGAGAAATGTTTATTTTTAATTTTCAAAAATACTTGAAATTTTTGCAGTGTAAGTGATTACAATTCAATCACATATCTTAATAATTATTTGACTTAAAAAACCGTCCTCACATTTGAGATTAGATAATTGTTGCGTCATATTTTCTTTAGGGGTGTAATAAAACATCATTATTATTCTAATAAGCAATTCCATGAATACCTATGTATAAAAAAAATAGCTCAGATAAATTAAATAATTTAGTACGATTTTATATGTATTACGAGAATTTCATAAACATTAATTTACAAACACAGACCTAACTTAGAATACAAATTTATATATTTTTTTCTCTGCATAACTTTTTACGTTACATAATACAAAATTCACATTTTCAAAAAAAAAAACCAACATTCTCATCATACTTGGACAGCAAACTCAAAAACAAACAAGAGCTTTAAGAACAATACGTCTTGCTACATCATTTAGGAGATAAATTGTAACATACCTGTTCTGTCCTGTCCAGTTTTATCTTGGAACAAAGATGGTGTATCCGACCATTTGTCATGTTGACAGCACGTGTACGTGCACCACGATCATTTATAGATCTCGCTGAGATGAATTTTGCGCGGTTTTCGGTTTACGATGTTGTTTTGTTTTAATTGATTAAAATAATCGGTTAAGTGTGATTTAGACTGGTTATGATGAGGGTTTGGTGCAAATAGACTGGAAATAAATGAAAAACGGTTTTCAGCTTATTTGTCCCCGTAATAGTTGCTTAATCTCGACCTTAATTTTAGTGTTCGCTGTTATAGTTATAGATATATAGATACAGCCTGGTGACGGCTTCAATATTATGAAAATTCAAAGGCGACAAGTAACTAAAAGTCTCGAATTTATATAAAAATATTCATAAGACATTTTCTCTTAGTCAAAACACCTTAATGTACCTTAGAATTCCAAGCAAAAAATGTGATTTAATATCTTTTTTTTTTAGTCTAAACAAATTCATATTTTTGAGCTACTGTCGAAAAAATCTACGAAATATTTGTCCACAAAAGACTTTTTGATCTTAAAAATATAAAATTCGAAATTCCTAAGATGACATTCCTGAGAGTATCTTTCGAAAATATATAAAATGCCTTAATTACTTTGGAAAGCAACAAGAAATATGTTATTAAAACAAAATGTTAAATACAGCGTGATCATAACACGGTCGCGTTAACAAATTTCAGTGTGGACTTAATTATAAATGCGGCAATAAAATCGATGGGTGACCAATTTTCTTTACAAATTTATTTTCTTACTCTATTTGTACGGCACATGAAGTCTTTAGTTCGATTCACACTTGTCCGACGATAGTTAAATAAATACTTAACTTCAGTGAAAAATGTACATAATATTTTGACCTTAATTTTCTCTCAAATTTTCCAAGTCAATTTAAAAACAAAACCTAAGTGCAATACATCCTTAGGGGCATGTAACATTAGCCAAAAGGCTTACTAATTCAGTACACATAAAAGAGGTGATAATACCACCTATGCAGGCGGTACATCTTAAGTGCTGTAGGATCCCCCACCTGGGATCCAACATCAAACTTAATATAATATACACGGCATATGTTGGTATAATACTGGGTTGCTGAAATTCAGCAATATAGGTCACAGGCATTTGAAAATGTTACGTCATATTAGCGTAGTTAGAAATAGGAAATTTCAAATGTGTGTGAGTGAGTCCTGACGCAAAAATAGGAGTGTTGTAAGTTTGATGTGTCTGTTGGTCTGTGTCATCGTAGTTCAAGAACAGATTGAGCGATTTCTATTTTGTTTATTCTGTATTAAAAGTGAATTTAAAAAGGCGCTTTTTAAAAAACATGAACAATGTTTAACAATTTTCAATACTTAAAGATTCTTTTAGACTATTTTTTTTGGTCTATGAAAAGGCTTAATTTTTCGAAACTTCAGAACAAGTGTACTCAAAACCCAGGTGTTTTGTTCATCCGACAAATTCCAAAAATATATCTTAATACAGGTGGGACAATTCACACCCTTTTAAACCTTAATTTTTAAGCAGAAACTCCGGACGTCCGTCCAAAATAGGTGTTAAAATTGACTCGAAGAGGGTAGTCATTAAATATTCTTATATGTCGAGTAAGTGACGTCATATGTGAGGGCTCGTTTACATAATTAGGATGCGACATCTTGTTCGTGTATTGAGGTTTTTATATCTATTTTGTATTGTACATTCGACTGCACGATTTTGGTAATTAAGTTGTTGAGGTGTAAACCTTATCAGTAGAATGTCCGCTCAACAGTCGGTGAGAATTTAGTTTTTTGCAACTTTACCAAATTTTATTACCGTTTAAATCTTTCCCTGAACTTTCACGAATATTTCAAGACTAAAATAATCCAAATCGGTAAAGCCGTTCTCGAGATTTCACGAGACTAACGAATAGCAATTTATTTTTACATCTATTTTCAATTTGGACCAGTAGTTCCTGAGATTAGCGCGTTCAAACAAACAAACTCTTCAGCTTTATATATTAGTATAGATTATAAAAGAAAATAATATAACTGGGCAGTGGGCTGTAAACTAAAGAGCTTGTCCATGACGCAAATAATAAAACCAGATGAAACCTAGAGTATGTAAGTAACTAAGTAGTGTACTACATAGTATACCTAGTATAAATCTACATACACATCAAATACCTCCATCTTTCTACCGCAACCCCACCTACTTTAAGAGCCCATAGCAACAGATAGTAAAACATTATTAATGATAACTAAAGTGCAATAGTTACATTGTTACATTTATAATGTAGGTGACAGACTCGTTAACTTGGCTCTTAATGGTTATTAACCCACTTCCAACGAATTTATGACGACCCCAAGATATGAATGATAAGTTATTAACGTGTGCTATTTTGAGAGGCATAAATTGTGTTATTTTAGATACGATGTTTCTCTATACTAATATTATAAAGATGAAATATTTGATTGTTTGTTTGACACGAATAGGCTTCGAAACTACTGGTTCGATTTTAAAAATTCTTTCTCTGTTGAGAAGCTACATTATCCCCGCTGAACGTAGGCTATAATTTATTTCAATAATATTAGGGTCCCGTAAGAAAATTGCGATATTGTAACCCAAGGTGTCATAACATCTATCAACCTCGCGGACGAAGTCGCGGGCAACTGCTAGTGTAAGTTAAAATTCTTTCTTCTTTCAATTAAATTCTTCTTCTTTCTTTTTTTCTTTCTTTTAAATTGTTTGCATTCTCTTTCTTGCAGCTGTTTTTGGTTATAACATTAAAGTAAGACTAAGCTTTGAGTATGTTAAAGCATTTCGCGATATTAGTAAAAAAAACTGTATATTGATTTCAATTGATAAAGTCAAAGAAAAATACTTAAGCTTACGACCCTGGAAATCGGTGTTATACTTAAGTTATATTTTGTTTAATAAAATACAAATTAAGAGACATTATTGTGTTAGAAAATGATATACAGCATCCCTTGTCCCTAACACTTTTCTCTACAATGTACAAATCTAAATGGTTCAATTATTAAGTCTACATTATTGAACAATTTATAAAGATCAGTGCTTATAATTTCTAGTCCAATAAAATCGCATCTAATCAAGTACATTATACGTCATATAAAATCTGACTCTAAATTGACTCAACCCGCTATTGTATCGGTTCTCATTGTTCCCATAATTTATACCAATTAGATTACAATATAAAAGGAATGCTTTAAGAAAATGCAGGTCCATACTAATTTCACATCTAACTACATTATCCCGTCAAGATAGTGCAAGTCATATGTTAGGGTATTGCCACACTGGCGACGCGGAATCGCTACGTGTTTTTGTGCTGAGTTCAGACGATGCAACGCAGCTGGCTTTCCTTCGTATTGGGTCGCGAAGAGATTGTCAAAATTCAATTAAAATGTAAGAGAATTCAGAAGTAATTTTGTGGACACACAAACTCTTGTTCGTTATGGAGATTAAACCCACGACACATCATGCGGAGTGGATTTGGCGTGGTGACCTATGCAATCAATAAATTGTATGCTTCATATACATAAAAAATGTACATAGATTGACAAATAGAAAACAAGACGTAGGTTTATCAATATAAAGATAGTAGTAATGTTTAACATGTCAAAAAAAACACTTTTACCAAATAATACAGTATTCTAGTAACTCAGTTAACGCAGCGTTACCGCTACGCTCGTGTGACATAGCCCTTATAATAGTATCGGATTCATACTTCATGCATTTGAATAGTTCAATAATTGTCAATTATACTTAGATAGTAATAAGACGTTATTACAATATTCTTCTGTTAAAGATATATTATAATTAAGGCGAATCATCTTCGGATATTTGTTTAAGGGCTAGGTTTATTTTTGTGGAGATTTACTTACTTTTCTTGTTAATTTGAAACTTTGATAAGGGAAATCTAGTTTAAAGTGGAAATTAATAAACTTTTAATAGCTCTTGTTCTATTGGTAAAATAGAACTTATTATTAGTAGTAGGTACAGAAAAAAAATGTTTTAGTATATTATGACTAAGTTATGTCCGTATGGTTACCAGAGTGGCATGGGTAATCGTATCGTGGGTTCGAATCCCGTGTTGGGTTTGCTCTGAGTTTAGGTGTCTTGTGCATCTGAATTGAATATTTGCGGAATATGCAATACAAGCGTTAAATTCCTTATTGCGAGATCCGTTTTTTAAATACCTCATAACTAGTATTTATCTTGTAAATACGATGTACGAGTATACGTACATTTATTACGTCGCCACTAAAGTTCTCTCCTCGTCTTTACAGAAAATGCTTCGTAACGCATCATTGTTAGAAATTAATAACTGTAGTCATAGAAAACCAGTGCCATTAATATTGATTTAATAGGTGATACTAACTTACTTGGCAAGGAAGTAGTTATGGTATAGAAAAATCGGAATTTAGACGTTTTAAATTTTAGTCAAGTGTTTGTCTTAGTCCTAAACTGTCTGTCTGTATAGTATAATATGTGTATAGTGTAATTTTGCTGCGCATCTAGGTCAAGCAGCCTAAGATACGGTCATTTTGTTATGTCAAACAATTTTTTGGAAAAATTGACTGTTTCGACATAACCCTTCGTGTCGCTTATCCGACTCCCCCTTGACATTTTCAATTCCTAACTTACATGCCCTAACATCCCTAATCAAATAAAACCTTAAAATCCACCACCGAAACCGTCACTAATTCCCCAATAAAGTACAGTCAGCGACATCAATCATGACGTCACGGTACAGTCGAAGTCATCAGCCAACAAAGGCGGTAATCAGATGGTAATTGAATGTCTGCTGCGGATGCTGTGTACATAAATCTTAGTGAATTACCGCTGAAGGTTCCCGCTGAAATACAGCTATTGTTTCAAAGGAAATTCTGTAATGGTTGAACGGTTTTCCTGTACCTATTTGAGTTTAAAAGGTATATTTAGATTTGTTGTTTCACATACTAGGCGTTTTGTACATACAGGTTTGGGTACATATGTGTCTAGTTTTATAATGAAAAGGGATTGAATGAATGAATGAAATTATTGTTATAATTATAGCTAAGTTGTCATAAAATAGGGTATTTCACTAGATATGATAATGCAAATCTGTTCGGAAATGGAAACATATGGAAAACGTATTTTTTCATCTTATTACATCTTCAAAAAATAAGGAAGATAAAAAACACTTAAACAAGTGGGGGCTAGTAACATCACTTTCTAGTAAAAATCGTACTAGTAAGTGACGTCACACGCGATTTTAGATCAATGTATCCCCCTACATTAGTCATTGGAGATCTATCTGACTGACAGACTAAACCGTTTTTTTTTGTCAAATACTCTGCCATTTTCTTTAAGAATTATATTTATAAGTCTCACTAAACTGGTGTAAACATACCACCTTCACAAGAATAACGTTTTAAAAATCCAACTGTAAATAAAAATAAAACTCAAAAGCAGCACTCCATAATATCCACGATTTAGAGCACAAAAGAAAAACACATCTTTGATTCCACTTCAATAATTCATTGCAATGAGAAATGTTGTCAATACTCGCTACAATGGGAAGGTACTTCGTTGGAGCATTACCCCCCCACTGCCCCCCCCTCGATTACGCTCAGGAACCGTTCTCATGATGGATAGCCGGAAGCTACCGGTGCTATACCATTGCCGTATAGTTAACAAAAGCATTTACAGAATTTTCAAATGCTTTTTTTAATGATTTTTGTTTTTGAGGTTATGTTTTAGACTTGGACTTTTTTTGTTTCATTCGAATTGAAGTATGCTTTAATAGGTTACGTAGTATTCATTTAAAAAAAAAATCTTGGTAATTAAAAATGGATTAAAATGTTGTAAAGTTTTGTTCTTGATTGTACTTAAGTAGGGTTGCCACAAACACAAAGTTGTATAGAGCCAAAAACCCTCAATTTCCATTCAAATCGCTTGTTTATGAATTTTACGGTTCGTACAAGTGTATGATTACGTATGAATTCTCGCTGCCGCTACAATTTTGCAAATGAACTGCTTATCTTAACATCAAAGTGTGCGTGATACCATTCCCGTTGTATTCCTGTTATGATTATACATTTGATAATATCTATAAGAAATTATATGTATTCACAAAAGTTATTTGGCAGACTAAAAAATATATAGATATACGGCCATATAAAAAGAATGTTGCACATCAAAATTTTGGTCTCATACTGTCTTTATCTTGATCAAGTAAAATGTAGCAAAAAAAAATCATTTTAAAATATCATTTAGCCAGGTGTTGTTCTTCCATACAGGAGTTAGTTACATCATATTTTGAAAATAAATAATGTGACGATTTTATAATAAAAATTTATTTCTCGAAGCAGCTACTTTTTTTTGTAACCGATTAAAAATGAGACCTTACTTTTTTATCGATAAATGATTTTCATAACTTTGTACTGGTTTTACCTAAACTGATATGCTGTCTTGAAAATGGTCTGTCAATTTTAAGCACTATAAACTATAGGTATTTTTCTGCTAACGCAAGAATAGCAAATTAATGTCGATATATCGATTTGATAAACATAGGTCTAATTGAGTATTGATAGTTGTCCAAGGGTGTTTTAAATTCCAAGTCCACATGGTCTTGATCGTGAGCAACAGTGCAAGTCGTGTGCTATATTATTTATTAACTTTTTTTATCAATGTTCAAGTTTTTTGTATCGAAAAAGGCATTCGTCAACTATGAATATCATTAGTGATGATGTCTGAAACATTTCAGTCTAGTTGATTGAGTTGTCAAATTTCTCATTTTAATTTATGTCTTGACCGATTTCATCCACGGTGTCAAGTTACAATCTTTACATATAAAAATTCAAAAGTGTCTGAGAAAACACAGGTGAGAGACAGAGACAGATAGAGAGAGAGGGAGAGAGGGCAGACTCTAGACTTACATTTTCACGTGTACTAAACAGAAGCTATGATATTTTTTCTTCCTCCCTATACGCATGTCATCTTCAAAACTTACAAATACATCAATACCATACCTTTACCTAATAAATAGCTCCCAAAGCTCAATGACTATGATCTCAAACATAGTATACGCCTCACAGCTAAAGCCACAGCTTCTAAGTCGGACCTCCAACTGGAACTTTGTCAAATTAAACTGTAAGTCAAAGTGCGGTAAAGCCTTTGACCTAAGAAGATTTCGTTTTACTAAAACTTTGCGGTTCCGATAAATAGACTGACTATCGGTTAGTTTGTGGTTATTATGGTAATCCTTGGAACAAATATTTGGTATGGTCATAGGTATGTAATGGTTGGGATAGTCTTTTGTTTTGACTTCAAATAACTGTTTAGTTGATGCCTTTGTTCCTTTTTGTGTTCTGTCTTGTGTTAAATGGGAAGAACGGTAATTTAATTCTGAGTGTCAGAACTAATTATTATGAAGCTGTGAAAATGTTTTTAAAATCGTATGCAAAATGAATTGATTGAATGAATCTACATTTACAAGATAATTACTTCAACAATTACCCATTATAAATGTAAGTTGCGGGATAAAAGAAAAAAATCCCTACGAAAGCAACCCGACAATTGTCTAGGCAGTCATCCTCAACAAAGAGAACCTAAACAATTAATAAATAGCTAATTAGTCACGGTAACACCACAACACTCAATACGTGGAAACTAACCACCGATTCCAGTTAAATATTTAATCACATACTTTTTTTGTCTAGACCTTTCCCAAGCTTGTGGCTGACAGTCAAACCGGATGCCACTACCTGTATTTTAGCTGCCTAGGCTACCCTAAGCTCAAATAGGCTATTATTATCTATTTTGTATATACTTATTTTTTGAATTGTCGTGTCAATGTCGATGACACTAATTGCTTGGTACTAAAAGGTGAAAAAAATAAAAATAGCTCCCTCTTTCTTGATTAAATGATATTGAGTATTTAATTAGATAGACTGCATGGAGAGCCGAGTGGTCGAGGTCATCACGCCAAACCCACTGAGCGCGACGTGTCGCGGGTTCGATCCCCGCGTAGGACAAGCATTTGTTTGAGCCATGAATGCTTGTTCTGAGGCTGGGTGTCTTTGTACATGTGAATTGTATGTTTGTGAAAACCTCCGCGACCATGTGTTTGAAAAAAAGTGGTTTCTTAGGATTACTCGAATGTTAGACATTGAAATAAAACTACTTTTACGAATTTATCGCGGTTTAATTTTAGATTTTAGTTCCCGACGTTTCGACACCTTTGCAGATATTATGGTCACGGGCAGACTGGGATGGCGTTCGTCTTGACAGAAAATGTTGCTCTTTCTACCTTCATATTTTAACTAATTATTTGTGGCCCGACCTACGCAGTATGAGCTCAGTGTGTCGTGATGTCTTGCTGTGCTGCTCTTGGGTTTGGCCTTGAACTTTTGTATTATTGGGTCCCAAGTAGGTGACATCTTCCAGCCATCTTCTTTATTGAAATTAGGGTGTTTTTTAATCTCAATTATTATGTTCTATTCCAATTATTTCAAAAAAAAACATAGAGACATAAAATACCCAAACCAAAATGTTAGCACCAATATATTCAACTACACAGATGTTCCAAACAGTTGACTTTTCTATTCCATAACGCACCACGGACGACCCATCTGCAACTTTATAAAATTAACCCGAACCCCCTTTTACTTACTTTCTCACTGGATTACAATATGTTCTATTAAAGGCACATTTCTAATCCTAGTTTTAAAAACCTTATTATGTAATCTCGATATTGCCTTACATACGCATGATAAGAAACATTGCAACAGGAACATGAAGTCTTGGTTATAATAAACATTTATAATTGATTCAACTAACAATGGGACCATTTTCTATGATTTCGAGGGTTCAGTAAGCATTGGGTAAGAATGAAAACCTCTGACTAGGGTTCCGCTGTCTGTCCATCCGCCTGTTACTATTAATGCATGTTATGAACCGTAATCGATAGATAAACGAGAGTTATTACAGTGATTTAAGATCGAGGTAGTAAAGCAACGATTGCTACGGTCATAAATAGGGTGGGTGGCAAATAAACTTGTGATTACCCATACTTAAAACTTACTTTTTATCCAAATGATTTTTCTGTTTTAAGAATAATTGTACGGAATCGTCAGTTTTGCCGACTCACACTTGTCCTGTTTTTTAATCTTGGTAGGGTCTAAGGCCAAGTCATAGATCATTATTTAACACGCAACATGACATTTTGTGTTCCTACTACCATACGACTTGTGTTAAGTTAAAGCATGAAATTACTCTATATTTTTCAAACTAAACTTGTTTATGTCACAATTACAATGTCTTGTGTTAATTAAGAAATAATTTGATGAACAATATTTTATTTTTCTTTCAGGTAATTTATTTTGATGCTGAATCATCGATTTTACTGTAATAGTAAGTTTTGAAAAAAATCTATTTACGTTATTTTTGCTCCATTTTTCATTGAGAGGAATCAGTTGATCAATTGATTACTACACTTGTTAAGTGTATTTGCACTGGTTTGTTTCCCCAGGTTGGTATTTTACTTGCCTGGGTTAGAATCTCCAACCACTCACAAATCCAGTAATTGAACTTTTAAGCTACGTTATAACTCTCCCAAAATATATTTAAATAAATAAATTTTTCGTAATGAACATTTTACGCAGTCGTAATAAAATGCCAGAAAATTAATTTCCTATTGAATATTGATTGTCACACTCAACTGACAGACGAAAACAAGATTTAAACTGAAATGGATGTCGCTTCTGAAAACGGTATCGGAAATTAAAACATTTGGAATATAATAAGGTCGAAAATTGATTGGCAGGAATGAATTTAAATGTGCTATTTGCTTTGTATTGAAAGTAAAAATGCAGATGGGATAGCCAAGCTCATTTTTTT